>NC_037091.1:20422500-20725833 GCF_002994745.2 Rosa chinensis | reverse complement strand
GTTAAATGACACGTAGAGATATTGTAGTGACTGAACTAGGTGACTCCTCTTGAGAATGAACATCTGAGAGTGCCTGAAATGGTAGTTGTGTTGTGTAAGCAAATGATTATTCCTGAAAACACGAGGATCATGTTATTCATTTGCCTTTAACCACATTATTTCTAGGCATATATCGTAACATACCTTCTTAATTATTCTGGTCTATCCTCGGGCAATGATATTCAACAAATGGTATTTGAAACATATATTGCAGGGGTAGGACGGTAGGGGCTGTGCAGGACTTGGTTATATCTATGGTTCATGGGAAACCACTTATATTTGTGATTCATACGGATTGGGTGTTAAGAGTATGGGATCTTTCATTTCATGGCAGGCTCTTTGCCAATAAGATGAACGGTCCAACAGTGGCAGGCAAGTACTACTATTTTTCTCATTCTTTTTGTGATTGTTTTTATGTTATCCTTAAGTAGTCGCTCCTCATTACCCTTAATAAAAATAGAGATATCTCAAACCAAAACTTCTTATTTTTAATACCCTTGTATGGTACTTCTTGTACATGAATGAACTTCTTAGCAAATACTTTCTGTTTGTACAATCAGCACTTTATGCTGGAGAAATACTATAGAGAATTATATATACTATGGTCAGCAGTTAAATCTGATAGGGATACTTTTAACAGGTTTTTGGGTTTGCAGTGTCCAATGAGTGTGTCTAGGATACTCGCTGACCAGTAACATATTAAGAACGGATGGGGTTTTTGGGGTTGTCTCATGTTTGGCTTATAACTATAGTATTCTGTTTTACAGTATAATTGTTAACCATTTACTCATCTTAAGGATTTGAAGGTATTGTAAACTGCTATAAAAATTAGTCATCTTTATGTGCGTAATTAAGCGAGCAATAATGATGGGAAAATGGCTGCTAAATGTTTTCTGCAAATTATGTCAGTAGAATTCGTTAGACATAATTTTCACGTCAAGTTCCATATTAATGATTGATTATGGTGATATAATGACAATGGAAAGCTGGGAAGCCTCATATGTAAATGAAGATTGGTTGTAAGAATGAAATTTGGAGACTATACAAATATATGTTGGTTTTCATGTATAGTTTACGGGAATGGCTACATGTAGTGTTTGGGCTGGGATACCACAACCTGTATCTGGTTGATCGACTTCGATACATACTGAACCCTCCACATGTTTTCTCTAAAATCAAAACGTTATCCAGGTTTTTATTTTCAATTCCACAAACAAATAACAAACTTAATAAAGGCTATTGATAGATTGACTTTTAAGATATAGGTACAAGCAATATATATACATCTATAAAACATTGGAATCTAATTGACAACATCTCAAATCTGTCCCAAGAGAGCAGAGGTTGGTTTAATTAATTAATTCTGAAATTTCCTGGCATGGAATTTGGGCAATGAAATGATTTGATCATGACCTAAAGGTTTTTTGATGTTTGCTCATAGGTTGTATAGTTTTGTAAGATCATATTTTTTTTTTCCTTCAAAATTTCCCTTTGAAAATTCCATAATCTATGCTCTTCAGTGACAAGAAAAAAAAAATCAATAATCTATTGCATGCATTATTTATGTTCTTCACTTAATCAGAACATTCTTGTTTATTCAAAATTGCAAAATGATCCTCTACCCGCTTGTGTTCCCTTTTAAAATGACAAAACATTCTACTTGTATTTTATGATTTTTTTTCTTTTCTTTTCTATTTTCTATTTGTATGGTGCAGGAGCTGCATCGGTAAGGTTGTGGGTTGGTCAAGCTGACAATGACTCGAGCATAATTCCTGTGGCAATCTTGTACAGGCATAATTCGGTATGGAGACACAATACTATTGCTAAGATTTTAAATTTTCTAAAGAAGGCAAAATTTGAATGTGATATGTCTTCCATACCCTCCTTCATTGACTTGTTTTTTTTGTATATGTGGGTGTTTCTATGGATCGTAGTTGGTTAGGATTTTTCTATTTAACTTCTCCTCATCCTCAAGATAAGCTTAACAAATGAAATATAAAAGAAATATGGAGATATACAGAAAAGTCTGCTTGAAAAATAAAAAGCTAGTTGATTATCTTTTCCCATATCTTCTTTAATTAAATCTTTGAAACTAGTGAGAAACTGGGCTTGAAGTTCTGTGTCTTCCATTTTTGAAGCGATTTCTAAAAACTCATTTTTTGTTTTTTCGGGAAATCATTTGAATTTTTAATTTATTTTTATGGAAGTGCACAGAAAGATTAGTTGTGATTGTGGCCTAGGTTTGGCCTGGTGCTTGTTTGAATGGTGGTGGCTTAATGTAAAAGCACTCCACTTCTTCATAAGTTCTTGCAATTCATTTTCTCCTTAAGCACTACATAAGAGATCACATTCTAATATGATGTCTGAATGTGGCATGGCACCCACAGTATTTGCAATTCTTATTACTTCCAAGCTAGGGATCATTTCAAATTTCGCCAAGTTGACATTTAGGATCAAAACTGCTTTAAAGCAACACGCAGCAGAAACAATGGTGGATCACATATGCACCCTCCAAAAGATTAAAGTGGCAGTAGCTAACTTGGTGAAATTTATCATTTTCATATTAAACCATGGTTCAGTTCTAAACTGCAGATAGAAATCAGTAATATTCCTCTAGCATGCCTGATATTATATTTGCATTTTCGGCTCTTGTTTTTATTGATTCCTTGGTGATTTCGTGAAGGATATTAGCTCAGAGACAATCTACGTATATAGGCTCCATTGTAACGTGAGAGACAGAATTGAATTATTGATATATCGTTCAAAACAAATAATTCCTATTGAGGTAAAGATTTTTCTTTTTGTCCATCCACTCTGTGTTTCATAAGTTTTGTGTCTGTGTGGAGCTATATCTCTTACACCTAGAGTGTTATAAATTTTCTTTTTCCATAGGATGGATGGATTGATGTCAAACTTATTTCCAACAAGATATGCATATTGAAAAATCACGGACTGGTGTTTCTCAAGTTGTTGCATATAAATGCCGAGACGTAAGTGAACTCACTCCTATTAATTTTATTGACTATGGTTTAACCATTATTTTTAGTTTCCTTTTTAAGTGTTTTAATCTCAACCCTTGATGTTAACTACAATGGTAGGTGACCATGAATTTTTTGGTCGCCAGGTGACTGAGAACAGTTCACATTATCAATATCTGTTTATCAGGAATTCTTGTCATTTTGTGTTTGGGTCCACTATACAGTGTACGTGACTATTTTAAATTTAGATGAGTGCTCTCTTCCTTTCTTATTTGCATTTGTATTTGTAGGGTAGATGCAGTTTGGGTAGATGCAGTTTGTTATCCTTTGCAAGAGGACTTTGTTGCAGATCAACTCTTTCAAAGTTCAAAGCATTCTTCGGATGACCTTCTTTTGATAACTCATTCAATATTTTCATCTTCAAGGGTATGCTGTCTGAGTCTGATATTGTTTGTTTGTAGACTAGCATCCTATTTCCTTCACAGGATGGTCTGATTCTTGTTCGAGAATCTCAGATTTGCCCTGCCTGAAAATCTGGTGTACATGTAGAGATGAATTTGAGCTTGTTTGCCAGTATTGACTAAAAAGAGGTGGTTAGGCTAGAATAAAGGTCATTATCAGTTTAATTATGGCTCCAATTAGGACAATCAACATAATCTGGGAGGGAGCCGAAGACATTTTACAGAAACTCTTATTCTTTTCTACTTTTGCATATCTAATCTAATTCTGGATAATTTCAAATATAATTTATGTAGATGACACACAAATTTGGGATTGAGGATGTAAAAGCGTAAGGGGGTTGAGTTTAAACATATATATACAAGGCCCTTCTGGAGAGGAACCCTTTTTTTGGCCATTAAGGCATTCATAACTGTGATTTACAATTATGAACATGAACGGTTCAGGTTGGACAGATTCGGTTCGTCCATTGATTTAATCTTGTTCGATACTTTAACGATATTCAATTTAGCTGAAAATTTGCAGAAATTATCTATACATTAGGACTATAAACTGCGCAGTGAGATGCCCAAATGTGATCGAAAAGTGGGTCCCACAATGGATCCATTAAAATGGCAAAAAAAAAGGATCCCTTAGTGGAAGGGCCCTACACACACACACATGTATGTACATGTAAAATAAACGTTTATGAGCTTTTTAAAAATGCATGCTTGTTCTAAGCAAGATGTTACTATATGTTAAAAATGTTGCTTACCATGCTTTGATTGATGTGAATTTGTGCAGGATCATATTCTACCTGTTGTATCTTCCATTTTCTTACGTAGGCTGCTTCTTCCTGGCATTCATCATAATGCTGCTTTGCGCGCAACTTTGTTGGATTATAATAGGCACTGGACTGAGTCAGATTTCCACTCCTTAACTGCTGATGGGTTGAAGAAGGAAATTCTTTCCCTGATTGAACATGAGGTTTTCCTAGTGGTTTGAATTGATTATTTCTCATACACACGCACATGCACACACTGGAGGAGGGAGGGAATCACTTGGATTAGTAACCAACTGCTAAACTTGTATATTGTGATAGGCTCTGACTGGTAATTCATCGTCAATATTTTGCTGCTGGGAAATTTTTTGTGCTCGCTATTTCCAAAACTGGTGCAAGAGCAATGCACCATGTGGCCTGCTTGTTGATTCCTCAACCGGCACTGTTGGTTTAATTAGAAAGAGTTCAGTATCTTTTTTTCGTTCTTTGGAGGATATTGAGCGGGTTAATGATGGTATCTTACTGATCCTTTATGTGAAGTAGAGTCAATTCTTGCTTCTGTTTTTCTGAATTTTCTTTTTCTTGTTTAATTTTTTGTCGTCTGTTTCAAGATATGGTTTCTCATATCCAAATTCATGCTTGATAGGCTCTTTGGATGAACTTGGCAATATTCCAAGCTTTGGGTTGGATTCATTTGGCAAGGCTGATTGTAAGCTACTAGCTGAAATGCTCAGGTGTGTCACTAATGTCAGCCAGCAATTGGGAAAAACAGCTTCTGCTATATTTTACGAATTACTCATTAGTGCACCACCAGTTATCTCATCTAAAGAAATTATTCCACGCCTATTGAAGATATTAGAAACTGGATATAGTTCAACAGCAGCGGCGCTTTGGATAGCAGATCTTGGAACTGATCTTGCCTGGGAGAAAAATCCAGCAGATCACAAAAATTTGAGGAAATTTTCTTTTGACATGATGAAGTCTCTTCATGCTTTGCACGAGAAATCTGGCACATGGAGCCGTATTTTAAGTGTGATTGAGAAGTATCTTAAGTATCTCATACCTCGAAAAATTATACAAAAATTTGATGCTGAAGTAGCATTGGATATTAATGCCTCCATCTTGGTCCCAGCTACGTTTCAAGTTGCAAAGGTTATGTTTGAGTCTGCATTGGATATTCATCTGTTTCTAAGCTATCTAGTGAGCATTAGCAGGCAGGTCAGTTCTTTCTTTAATCTTTTTACTTAGTAAGTTTCTAAGATTCTTTCACTTTTGGTCAATAATGAGCACTTTAATTTATCAAAACTAGAAATTCCCACACACCTGATGGGTGTGAGAGTGGAGGTAGTGATACGAAGAAAGTGGATTGTTATGCAAATTCTAATTATCTATTTTTATTTCTTTGCTATTTGTGGTCTGACATTTTTATCCTTAATCAGAAATTGGTATTTAAAGCATTTTTAATATTTGAGGGGTACTTGTGTAAAAAAAAAAAAAAATCTGTTTTGGTTGACAAACCCTCTTTTCTTAAATAATAGTATAGATAAGTAATGTATGTTCATAGATGTATGCTGCCTGTCTCTGTAGTATGCATGTAGCCTGTTAGAGGTCTGTCCTGTTCAATGTATTGTTCATCCTATTATTACCCATCTTCTGTTTTCACTCCAGCTTTGTTTTGATCAGGGTTTTTGTCCTAGTCCTTCCTCCTTTGGTTTAGGGACAGTGTAAGGCTGTAGCAATCCCATAATTCGTTAACTGATGAAGAGAATGTTAGTGCTTCAAGGTTTTTTATATTAAAAAATTTCTTTATCGTTTTTCTGTAATACCAGGTGCGAGAATTTTACTGCTTCTCTTGATAGTATTGCTTTGAAGACTAAATTTGTTATGTGAATAGGATAACCATTTTTTTTTACACGTGATATGTATGACTTGATTGATGTGTTTTTTATTGTAATTTCCCACTTTGGCTTCATTTAACTGATGAAAATGTAGTTTGTGGCACAATTTTATTTTTGCTTTTGTAAAGTGACTTGCTATCGAGCAATATTTCACTGTGCTTGCACAATAAGTATCATACAAGTTTTTGTTTTTTCCTGTGACCACTAAACTTTTATGAGGTGGTGATAGCCTAAAGCCATTGATTACCGGCTGTGATTTGCTAATTGTGTTACCACCAAACTAACCGTCAACTTAGTAGCGAGGGTTGTTGAAGGGGAACGATTGTGGTGGTCAATAAACTACTTCTTCCAGAAAATGGTCTACAGTGATTGAAAGGATAGGTGTTATATGGTTTACAATATTAGAAAACAAAAAATAGGTAAGAAGGATGTGATGTGTACTTTTCATGATTTTAATGGGGTATATGTTTCTGATGAGTTTGGTGACAAATGTCTAGAAGGGCTTGTGGAAGGTTTTATCCTTGGCATTGATCGACATAGGTATATACTAGAACGATTTTGGCTTTACAAGGTGTCTGTTACTGGATTTGGTGTTATTGGATTTGGTGGTGGTGGTGAAAGAAGTGCTGGAAGAGTATTTTATGAGAAAAGACGAAGGGTTTAATGAGTTAATTCTCTAAGATTTATGTTGAAAGGGCGTACAACTGTTTGGGTGGAGGATCTCTAGATCTGTCTCCTTCCACATATCAATTGATTTATAAGTCACTCTGATGTTTGCTTCCTCAACTTTAAAAGTTGATGTACATAATGGTTTGCTGTCTATTCTCTTGCCTTTAGTATAGTTGCACTTAAACGAGAGGACAGAACATGGAGACATTGTGGTCCCTGAAAGTCAGCCAACTAAATAACACATAAAAGAGAGTTTCACCAACTAAAATATTACAGCAGTTTAATTTAATAGAATCGATTGAAAGATCAATCCAGTAAACTTCTAATAGATTTTTTTTTTTTGGCCCTTTCTTTTTGCATGCAGATCAATATGCTACATGATGATATATCCAAAATACAACGTGAGTTGGTGCCAATGATTCAAGAAGTCATTTATGAGTGGCTTCTCCTGCATTTCTTTGCCACCACACCATCTGAATCAGTTGCATTTGAAGATTTCAGCTCTCAACTTTCATTGTTACAAATTGGTATGTTAATGCCATTGCTGGATCCTTTATAAGCTTTAATCTAGTGTTGCTAGATTTATTGTTGCCCTGATGATTATCCAATGTTTATGGTTCAGATAGCAACACTGGTAGAAGATTATGTAATGAGAAGCTTGGGAAGTGCGAGTTCACTCTGGCTTTTATATTCTTACTTAATGTTAGAAGTTCCTCCAAAGACCAGAACCACTTTTCTCCAAGAAGCATACCAAGCGTTGAGGACATAATTGATTCAGTACGAGAGTTTGATAGCTGGACCATGTGGGGCCAGGATGGGGAATCCCTTACTGTCCTGAAGCGTGTAGTGGATCTTGCATTGATCCTGCTAAGGCATGGGCAGTATGATGCTGTTGAGGTTATTTCTCTACATACAGTTTCATACTAGTAGCCCAGCTTTTATTATTGACGAATGCTTTGTTGAACTGTGTACTTATTTCAACTGTTATTTATGTACTGTGTAAAGCACTTACTCACTATTGTGGAGGCACATTTAGAAAAGGAGGAGACTTCTCACGGTATTAGAGCTACAGATGGTGGATGGTGCATACTTCACCATCTTTTAGGATGCTGCTTCCTTGCTCAGGCACATCGTGGAGTACATGGGGTTCTGAAAGAGAGGAAAGTTCATGAAGCTGTTCGTTGTTTCTTCAGGTATTGTTTTCTGTGTTCTGTATCTATCATTTATTACCTCTCCTAGTGAGTTATCCTCTTAAAGTGGCTTTGGATTTTTTTTCCTCAAAACGAAACGGCTTTTATTGATCAGATCATAAAAAGCAGTAACAACAAAGAGTTATTTATTTTGGCCTTAATTATATTCCTCATGTCACCTCTTGCGTATATGCTTGCACCGAATCTTCAAAAATCTATTAAAAAAAAATTATTGAGAAAAGAATAAAGGCAAACACTGGGATATTGTTGGAATGTGGTCATATAGTCATTGATGTTGTTAGGGCTGTAGCATATAACACACTCCGGATTAATAGAATAGGGAGTCCACACGCACATATTTGTGTTTATGTATTAGGGCCCTTCCATTAAATCTTTGCACATAAAATATAAAAGAAAAGAAAAAAATTATCAACAATCAGTCCTGTTCGTATCCAGAAAATTTCATGGATATCAAGCTGTAGAGCTGAAAAAGAAATCTATAACTTTTTAATGTCATATAGAGAGCTGCTTGGTGTGCATTTAAACTATTCTACAGCTTACTCCTATTGTATTTCCCATTACTTGAATGTTCATGTAATAAAGAAGAAGTTTTTAGTTTCGAGCATTTGCCTCAACAGGTTTTTAGTTTCTAGCATTTGCCTCAACAGCTCTACTCTTGATCGCTCTTGACCATAGTATGAATGAAAAAGTATTTTGTTAAACCAGAAAAGGGGGGAAGATAATGTGCATGCAAAGAAAATAGTGAAGGTTCTATTAGAATAATCATGTGTAATGCTGTTATTTGCTCTTGGGATTATTAAAGGTCCAATTTCCAAATGCTAATTTACTTAACTCTGATGAAAACATATATTGTAATTTATCTATTCAGAGCCGCATCTGGAAGCGGGTCAGCTCATGCTTTACAAAGCTTGCCTCAGGAAGCGTGGTTGCCACATCTTGGTATCGGTGAGTTTATTACCTTTATGCATTAAACAATAATTATTGTTATGAGTTCTGTGTTTTTCCCTTTTTGCTGTTTTCTTTGCATTACCTTTCTTTGGTTCAGATGGTAGCGTATCAGATGCTGCATGGAGGCTCCATTACTATCAGTGGGCAATGCAGATATGTGAGCATTATAATATTAGTGAAGGTGCATGTCAGTTTGCTCTTGCTGCGCTTGAGCAAGTTGAGGAAGCTTACAGTGCAAACAATGATTCCCATGACAGAGCTCCATTTAATGAATCAGTATCCACCATCAAAGGAAGGCTTTGGGCAAATGTTTGCCAATTTACTTTAGATCTCAATCTCTATTATGATGCATATTGTGCAATAATTTCAAATCCAGATGAGGAGAGCAAGTACATCAGCTTGAGGCATCTTATAAATGTTCTTTATGAACGTGGTGCCATAAAGGTCTCCAATCACATTCCTAATTCCCTGTTGTTTGCTTTCAATATTTTTTTCCTTTCTACTTTACTAGTTTGAAAGTACAGATCCCTTGAATTGAAATTAAGGGATTGCGGCAGCTGATTTCTTATTTCCACTTGAGCTTGCAATGTATTACTGGCTATTTCTTATATAAAGTTTTTCTTCTATTTTCATTGATTGCAGATTCTATGTGGTGGTCAGCTACCATTCATTGGTCTTACAGAGAAGGTAGAACAAGAGCTTGCATGGAAGGTATAACTTAGTAAGACCTGTTGGGTATTATGTTTTATATAGATCCGTATTTTTTTTTTTGTTCTGTGATCATTTTTCTTTCTTTTACAGGCAGAGCGGTCAGACATTTTAGCAAAGACAAACTTATATAAGTTGCTTTATGCATTTGAAATGCATCGGCATAACTGGCGAAAAGCAGCAAGCTACATGTACCTTTATTCTGCCCGTTTGAGAACTGAAGCATCTCTGAAAGGTTACCAACAATTGTGGCGAGTACTGAAGGAGATACTGAATGGGCTCTCTGCGGCTATCAACGCACTTCATCTTGTTCATCCAGCATATGCTTGGATTGATCCTCTGCTTGTGAGAAGTGCTCTTCACAACGAGCAGTATCCAGGTAGAGAGATTAGAATAACAATTGAAGACCAGCGTAAGTGATGGAACAGCCAAGAAATTTTGATTTTATTTTTTTCTTGTCTTCATATCATGATAAAATAAGTAAACTATATGCCCATAGTATTGATCCTCAGTTTTCTGAGGAACAGAATAAATGCTCACCAACTGTTAGATCAAAATTCAACGGCTGATATTGAAAACACTAATTACTACAATTCTATATTTTATTCTTTTGAATGGAATTTGGCCCTCACTAGTAATATATCATTTTTTGAAAGATAATGAATGTACTCACAAAATAGGAGACATGAATGTACATATATACACACATACATGGAATCCCTCAAGTTGTGCAATTCGAAGGATCAGATACTGGAAGCTCTGTACATTTTTGTGATGCGTGTTTGTGAATATATAGATCCCTTGTATAAAACTTTCTAATCTAGTGCTTTCTTTTTGTTTTGTATTGCAGCAGCAAACAATGATGTTCATCCTCGAAGTTGGAAATCTTTTATGGATATTCAGAAAATTGAGAATGAGTTTGTGCTTACTTCAGCAGAACATCTGCTTTCACTGGCACATGTCAAATGGACAAATACAGGTAACTTTTTGTGCTAATTAGGTTATATACTTTTTCAAGCAATTAACCTGAGATGATCATAAACCATAATCCCCACCCTAATTATCTTCAAAGAAAAAGGAAGTACAATTATATAATTTATATATATACCTACTTGAGGAAAAAAGAAAAGGAAAAAAAAAGACGTCTGAGTCATTTACTTTCCTAGTCTCTCCCTAGCCTGTGTGTTTTCCACCCTGCTAGCAAAGCATTAGGGAGGGAAAGATAAAGAACAATCAAGTAACTACCTCCTAGAGGACCCACTAGTGATCTAAATAGTCAAAAGTTCTCTTGGAAATCTTCCGGTCCTCTTCTTAGCTTTTGTCTTCAAGGTCTTGAAGAATAAATGAAGCACAACTACAACTTCATGAACAAGATCAAAACTCTTTTATAGAAACTTTTCCTGAATGTGATGTAAGTTTGGATATGGGGTTATGGACCGATTGTAGTCATGTGCTCTTCTGTTTACAGCAGTACAATAACACTGTCAGTATTAACCCAAAAGAAAAAAGAAAAAATGCTACTGTTATGAACTAGTGATCATAGTTTATTCATCACATGGTTAGCAGCTATCATGAATTGTCTTTCACTCTTTCCTTTGCCATTCATCATATTCTAACTCTAACCCTAGGAGGAAAATAGAGAGCAAAGAACAGCTTTTACAAGCCTTCCTAGGTAGATTGCCCATCCCTTTCGTTTTTAAGTTGGCCAATATGTCCCAACCTCTCTGAGCACTCCTCGTAATTGAGATAGAGATCCAATGCTTGAAGTAGGAATTTTGATGTCTACATCTCATAGTTTGGCTTGACGAATTTTGTTGAAATGTTTGCTTTGCCTTTTTTATTCACTTTTTATTGTTTTGATTATATTTTATTCTTTTCTTCAAGTTGAAACCTCCTTGATTTCTTTCAGGAACCCAGACAGCACCATTAGAGTTGGCTGATCTTTTGATCCAGACAAATCTATATGATATGGCATTTACAGTTCTTGTAAGATTCTTCAAAGGTTCAGAGTTAAAGAGGTACATGTCTATATTATTTACAACTACAACTTGTATTTCCTTTATATCCATTAAATGTAATCTGAGGTTGACTTTTTTCAGGGGATTGGAAAGAGTTTTCTCAGCTATGTCACTAAAATGCTTTCCACATATAGTTGATTCTTCAAGGGTTGGGTAAGATAAGTCTATTCATGCCATGCAATTAGCTTCAGTACTTTCAATTTTTGTTCAATCAGGATCATGTGACAGTTACTTTGTTTTACAGCTAGGCTACATAAGTCTTAAAATTGAAGCTAAATGATGCAATTCCTAACTTTCAGGGATGATCCCATCGTTCATGGTTCACCAGATATGTCTTCAGCAAATCAACAATCCAATGGAATAAATCAATGGGGAACTCTCGAGCTTTATCTTGTGTGTAACTTGTGCATCTTTTCTTCTCCATGTTTGGTTCATAAGATGAAAATCCAAATTTGGGATTTTAAATGTGTTGCTACACAATATGTAGTTGATCACGGACTGGCCAAATTTTTGCAACGAAAAAAAAAGAAAAAAGAAGTAAACTGTGATTATCATTCCAACCCATAAGAGTATTTGGTTCTTGGTTTTTATTTGAGGTGTGATCTGCTAGCAAAATTTTAAGCGTGCAAGTATCCTAACATGATTAGAGGTTGTGAACTTATGATATTCTCAACACAAATGTAGGTCAAAGGTTAGCTACCTTTTTTCTTTGTCAAATTAGTCATGTAAATATATTAAATGAAACCGGAACAATGTATGGATATTCCATTTTACAGGCTACAATGTGTTTTGTTCATTCTTCATGTTTTCTCCGTTCTCTCCCTTTGCTACCTATATGTAATCTTCTTCGTATTTTTAAATTGTTATACATTCACAATATGCAGGACCGGTATATAGTGTTCCATGCACGTCTACCACTAATTGTTGCCGAAACTCTTCTTCGTACGGATTCTCAAATCCAACTGCCTCTTTGGTTGGTTAAATTATTCAAGGTAACTGTATAGGCTGAACGGGACCAAAAAGATACACTGGAGGCTGTATATGCAATGTAGTTCATCGATTTCCAATTAACTATGTTTTCTTGTTCTTTCTTAATGGGATAGCTTCAGAAGACACATTCTCTTAACGTGATTGCCTTATGACATGCCCTTGAGTTTTGACAGGATGGCAGGAGGGAAAAGACATTGGGGATGACTGGCCACGAATCAAATCCGGCATCGTTGTTTCAATTATATGTTGATTATGGTCGACATGGAGAAGCTATAAATCTGTTGCTTGAGCACGAAGGGTGTTTTGGATCCATGGTAAAGTCCAGCCTTTTTCTATCTTATGTTTCTGAATTCTTGCTTAGCTGATATTATCTGTACCTATGTTATATCATTAGATATTTTTGTGTTTGTTGCAATTTGCAATATGAATATGGACAGTTGATCCAAGAGACACAAACAGTAGGTGTTGCTTTCATGTTGTTTATATTGCTTTTAGAGGAGGATATTTATGTCCATGGTTATTTGATCATGAGATATCAGTAGATATATCATATATTGGTGGCTCATTGTGGGTTATGTAGACAAACTTGAAAGGGCACTGTCACATTGAATATGTAAAGAGCTTTCAACAGCTCACAAAGTGGTAGAAAATGGGTATCTTGAATCCTCCACCAGTTAATGGCCCATTATTTGCTTATGCTGAACAGGCATTATAGCAAGTGTGTCTATGATTCTTGTCAGTTGTTTAACTTAAGATGTTTCCATTAACAGAGACCAGCCAACATCATGAATCGTAAAAGACCATTTGGAGTTTGGTTTCCGTATACAATGATTCAGCGCCTCTGGTGCCAACTTGAGGAAATGATAAATTCCGGTCACATGGTAGCTCAATGTAAGCAGTTCAAAGATTTGCTACACAGAGCTTTGCTGAAACATCTCCAACTGGTAATCTATATTCAATCTTTAGCTACTCGAGGGATGGACATTTAGCCTTGTCCCCGTGTATGAAATGCCCAACATCTTTCATCTGTTGTTTTCAGGTAAAGATGGACTCGGAAGGACTTTGTTTTATTTCAGAAAATAAGATGTAAACACTTCGGATGCAATCTTGAAGACGAGCATCAGTTGCTGTAAAGATATGCATCAGCTAATACCTGGCAAGACTAACAAGGCAGTAGTGGGCCTCCTCCTAACGTAGAATATGATATGCTCGACTCTTGGTACTCATTAGAGTAACTGAAGGGAGCCTAAGTCTTCTAAGGCTGAGAAACACTAGAACTATATAACAAATTGCATTTTCGATTCCAGCAAAGGCATAAAACCCACCTTTCTGTGCTTTTTGTTGGTGATAGAAAACTCAAGACGTAATATCAGATGGACATATCCCCCCTCCCTTTCTACATATATATATATATATACTCACAGATTTGCTCACTTTACGTAAAACTCAGATGGACATATCCCCCCTCCCTTTCTACATATATATATATACTCACAGATTTGCTCACTTTAGGGACAGTTTTAAGGGACTGTGAGGGACAAATGTATCTCAAACACATGTATTAAATATAAAAGCATAAATTAAAACAACTTAAAACTGTGCATTTATTTTCAGCCGTCAGATTTATTTGTCCCTCACAATTCCTTAAAAACTGTCCTTAGGAGAGCAGACCTTTATATACTCATTACATCATGAAATCTATATTAACTATAGATGGGGAATATATTACAGGATTATTTGTGTACTTCTTGGAAGTTCGGTTTATACTGTTTATACTGGTAACAAGCACTTTCTTTTGTTTTTTGTTTTTTTTGATTAAAGGAAAGTTCTCTATTAAACTCAAACAAGTAATACAGGGAAAGCAAATACAATCTCAGAAACTGAGATCAGCCCCTAACATCATTTGTTGCCTCAACTAACTCACTAAGCCAAGGAGGACCACGCTCCCTGCAAAACATGGACTGGACACTCTTCAAAGCTGATCTAGCCAATTCATGAGCTACTTGATTGGCTTTTTTACGAACATGTTTCCAATTCACGAACTCAAACTCCTGCAGCAGTAGACGAACTCCCTCCAACACAGCCCCAATCTCAGTCAAATCATTTTCAGTTTGTGAAAGTGAATTAATGATACATAATGCATCTCCTTCAACTTCCAAATTCCTGATTCCCAACAATCTGGAGTACCTCAGCCCTTCCTGCAGAGCCAAAGCTTCAACTGCACTTGGTTTCAAAGTCGCTGCAAAAGGCACTGCTAAAGCACCCACCAACTCACCCAACTCATTTCTGATCACTGCACCCAGCCCAGAATTTCCCCCATTAGCCTCACAAGCTCCGTCGAAATTCAGTTTACACCATTGCGGTGGGGGCCTTTCCCATTTCACCTCCAACTGATTCTTCGACCTAACATTATGCTTGTGTGCTTGTTTCTTTTCCCACACTTGCTTCAGTTCTCTCTGCCAATCACTACATTTTCGAAGCAGCTCACTTGGGTCCAAAGATGTTTGCCTATGAATAAAGTTGTTTCGGTCTTTCCAAATCCACCATATAAGGAGCCCAAACAGTTCCACCTGCTCAGCTTGTTCTGAAGCCAACACGTGGGCAAACAGGTCCATAAATGAAGGTTCCTTCCAGATCTTGTAAACTGGCCACATCCAAGATAATTTCCAGATTTTTCTAACCACCCTGCACTCCCAGAGGCAGTGAATCACAGTCTCATCCGCCTCTCCACATCTTGCACACACCGATTGGGAACAAATCCTGCGTTTCACCAAACGCTCAACACAAGGCAAGAACGAGTGGCAAGCTCTCCATAAGAGTAACTTGACTTTAGAAGGAACTTGTAAGCTCCAGATCTTACTCCAGAGAGAATTGGAGTTTGAAACACCCATTCTGCCACTACTCCCTGCTCCCAACTTCATCTGCTTCCATTCCATCCCCAACCAGTACCCAGATTTGACTGTGTAATGTCCAGTCTTAGTGTAATGCCAAATAACAACATCCCCAACAGCTCTGCTACTCAGAGGTATAGATAATATCTTCTCTGCATCAATAGGTAAAAACTTTTCAGAATGTAGTTAACGTCCCACGTACCTGGCTGCAGCATCAGCCTCTTAACCCTGGTGTCCCTTGGTAAAAAAGCAGGTGTTATGATTTGAAAGCTCCAAGGTGATGGAAGCCATTTATCCGTCCATATCCCAACTGCCTCTCCTGAGCCAATCCTCCATCTAGTGCCACTGCAAATCAAATCTCGTCCCCATAGCAGACTCTTCCAAATAAAAGATGGTTTTGCCCCCATTCTTACTTCCGCCCAGCTCGAACCAGCAAAGTATTTGGCATAAAGAATCTTGCAAGCAAGCAACTCTGGGTTTAAAATCAACCTCCAAACAGTTTTAGCCAGAATGGCCTGGTTGAAGCATCCAATATCTCTAAAGCCCAACCCCCCATCGTTTTTATGCTTACAAAGAACCTCCCAAGTACTCCAATGAATTCCACGTTTACCTCCACTGTTACCCCACCAGTACTTAGCAACTTTTGATTGATACATCCGACACACTCCTTTGGGCAGCATAAAAACAGACATAGTGAAAGTCGGAATCGCCTGAGCTACTGCCTTTATAAGAACAGCCTTGCCCGCTTTTGAAAGTAGCTTGTTCTGCCACCCCTTCAAATGATGGTCAAGTCGTTCATGCATCCACTTAAACATTGCCTGCTTATTCCTTCCTGCTACCGTTGGTAACCCTAGATAGCGCTCATGGAAAGGAACCACTGGAACACCCAACATCTGTTTAATTTCTTCTTTCTGGTCCTCCAAGACACCAGGCCCAAATGCCAAAGCTGATTTTTGAAAATTAATTCTTTGCCCTGCCGCACTCTCATAAAGCAACAGACATTGTTTAACATGCGTCACCTCCTCTAAATTAGCTCTTCCAAAGATTAAGCTATCATCTGCAAATAAAAGATGTGAGATAGACGGTGCCCGAGCAGCAGCTCTCACTCCACGTATGAAACCCTCATCATCCGCCCTTTGTAGCAAACCAGATAAGTCTTCTGACACCAGTAGAAACAGGTGTTAAAATTCTGAAAGCTGAAGAAATCTAGAAGAAAAGCTATGGAGGCTATTGAGAATGAAGAAGAAGAAGAGAGAGAGAGGGAAAAACTGATTATTGGAAATTCAAGGTAGTTTTAAAAAAGATGACATCCCTACAGTAAAGCAAAGTTCCTATTTATACTAACTTGATGTTGACCATTTCTACTTTGACCCTATACTCTTAACATCCCTCCTCAAACTAGTGCTTGGAGAACCAAGAACTAGTTTGCAGCAGAGTCCTTTGATAGTAGTTTCAACCAGGAGAAATGAGTGGTAATTGCCATAGCTTCATAGGCCGACAAGCCTGCCTACAGTTCAGTAGAGGTCTTTCAAGAGAAGTACAAGGAAGCTGCCACGTGCCTTGTATCAACAAAGTGTCAATTTCTTTGAGTATAGCTTGTTGCCATTTAGAGGGAATTGAATATGGAGGGATAAATGCCTTGTTTTCTGCAGCATCCTTATTCAAGTCACTATTTTCTTTCTCCTCTGATCCTGCCCTAGAACATGAACAGATTGATGTTGTAGCAGACGAATCAACTTTCTTGTTTTTGAGATGTGACAACCCAACTCCTTGAGTATTGTGTTTACTGTTCAACAACTTGAAATGATTCAAACCCAGCATCCCATCATGATCTCGGACAGCTTGAATCGCTTCCCATCTTACACCATTCACCTTGTGGGGCTTGTACATGTCATTGCTCATACTACTGGAGCTGCTCATATCACTAACGTCATTAATGGCTTCACTTTTGTAGACCTGAGAAGAGTTTGCATCTTGGATTCCAATTTTTGAGTCCATCGGCTTACTAGAACTATCAACTGCTGCACTTAGGCTTACTCCATCAGCTTTGACTTGATTTCGCTCAACCATATCCTTGTAATCAACCACTGTAATTAAGCTATCCTCATCAGGCAAGCAAAGTTCAAATGGAAAAGTGTCTTTTTCATCAGAGCTCTCCTCCATAAACTTCTCTGGCTGATTTCCCTCATCACCATTCTCACTTTCAGACTCAATCTTCTCCTTAGAAACCTCCTTTGAAACCACTTCCTGTTTTTCTTTACTTGTACTCACATACTCGTCTTGTGAAACATTTTGAGTATTTTCAATATTGGTTTTACTGCCATTGTCATCTTCTCTTGTTACAGGAATCTGAGAGTAGCCCTGCACTTGAGGACCACCATAGAGTACTTGCATTTCCCCCGGTTTTTCACAAATCTGACAAACAACTGAGCCCGAGTAACTTTGACCGGTGTTGTAACTTTTGTTGTTGCTGATGTGTGGTCTACTGAAGCTGTTCTTGCCATTGTTATCAGAATAGCTTTGCTGGGAGTAATTCTCACTATTAGTGTAGCTCACATGTGGGGAGAAGTTTTGATGTGAGAAGTCATGTTGCTGCATTAGTCCTCTATTGGGTTGAAAATTGTGTTTTTGCTGAACACTTGCAGTTTGTTGAAATCCTCTAAGATTGAATGCTCCATTATGTTGAAGTCCACCATTCCCATATCCATCATAAGGCAGCTGCACACTTTCACCATTTTGAGCAATAAATCCAGTGGGTTGAGCAAAACAGCTACTTTGTTGACTAAATTGAGATGACAGGAAATCAGATGTATTGCTAGCTGAGGCATTATTCATCATATAGGTAGGTGAGGAATTGGCAAGACTATTTTGTGCAATCATAGCAGCAAGAGAGGATAATGACAAAGCATTATGCTTTAATTCAATCTCATACTCAGCAGATAATAACAAACACCTAACTTCCTCCATTTCAATATCATTTTTGCCTCTGATAATCTGTCTAGTGGGACCATATTCAATAGGAAGACCGGCAAGAATCAAACCTTTAACATCTTGATCTGATATTGTAACACCAACAGAAGCTAATTGATCTCTAGCACTCTTAAATTTCAGCAAATATTTTTCTATACAGTCGGAACCCTTCTGAATACTTTGCAATGTAGACTTTAATTTCATAATATGCAACTCTGAAGTACTAGCATATCTTTGTTTAAGAGTAAGCCATACCTCCATTGATGTCAGACAACCAACGACTAAAGTAAGAGCGTCCGGAGAGAGTGTAATGATAATCAGAGAAATAGCAGAACTATCTTGCTCCATCCATTTTTCTCGAGCAACAGAGTTATTCTTGAGAGAGCCATCATCAATAACAAGAAATTGAGGTGGACAGGGATGAGAGCCATCCACAAACTTTAAGAGACCATGACCTCTAAGGTGATGTTGCATCTGAAAGACCCAAGTCGGGTAGTTGGTCTCATCCAATCGGACTGAGATAGTATTGCAAGTTTGACAAGGAGACGCCATTTCTTCAGAACTTAATTGATCTAAAAGATTGAATCTTGATGAAATTTTTCTTCAATTATCACAAAGACCCACTAATTGTAGCATCAAAATTGCTCAAGAAGATTATGAATAGCCCCAAAATCTCGATTCATGAATACCTTTCCTTGAATTGAAGACAAACAGAGAAGATCTAAGAGTATGAATGAGATTGGCGAACTGATACAGATAGCAGCGGAAAAAAAAATGGCGGTGAGCGATGGTCAGGCCTCCATGGGCTCTGATACCATGTTAAAATTCTGAAAGCTGAAGAAATCTAGAAGAAAAGCTATGGAGGCTATTGAGAATGAAGAAGAAGAAGAGAGAGAGAGGGAAAAACTGATTATTGGAAATTCAAGGTAGTTTTAAAAAAGATGACATCCCTACAGTAAAGCAAAGTTCCTATTTATACTAACTTGATGTTGACCATTTCTACTTTGACCCTATACTCTTAACAACAGGTAGGGTGATAATGGGTCACCCTGGCGTAAACCTCTGGAAGGATGAATTAATCCTACTGCTTCTCCATTCCATAAAACACTGAAGGACACTGTAGAAACACACCGCATAATAAGGGCTACCCAACTTTCTTGGAAACCCAACCTTAACAGAATCCGCTGAAGGAAACTCCACTCCACTCGATCATACGCTTTGCTGATGTCTAATTTGAGTACACAAGTAGGATCATCCTCCACTAAACCAGCCCGAATAGAGTGTACCACCTCAAACGCTGCCATAACATTATCATGAATGCATCGACCTGGAACAAATGCACTCTGGAAAGAAGAAATAACCTTCGGAAGAATGGTCTTCATCCGATTGACGATTGCTTTAGCAACCAGCTTATAGAGAACATTGCACAAACTAATAGGTCGATAATCCGTCAGCTGCTGTGGGTTCTCTACCTTTGGGATCAAAGCTATCAGAGTATGATTGACCTATGTAATGGCAGCCCCCTCATTTAACACCTGTAAGCACCACTTAATTACTTCCTCCCCTATTATCTGCCAATATGTTTGAAAAAACGGGACTGAGAAACCGTCAACCCCAGGAGCTTTGTCTGGAGCCATCTGAGCTAGAGCCTCCTCAATGAGACACTTTCTTTTGTTGGTAGAATGAGAGAGTTTTATTTATTTATTTTACTACTACTACTATCATCATGATCATCATGATCACCCACGTGCAATGTCCATTTTTCCAGAGTTTTAGCGCGGACTAGCAGGGGACCAGAAAAACTTTCGAGGAATAGAACCAATGGGGGATGTATGGTGACGATTTCGAATCCGTTTTTTAATGGAGGATGATCATTTACTCAATTATAGCTTAAAAATTGCCCATTTATCCAAACACTTTAAGAGATTATTTCCCTATTATCCAATTAAGTAATTTTTTTTTTTTGGGTCAATTTTTCCCTCTCCTTCTTTGTCACTAAGAGAGAGAAGTGATAGGAGACCTTGCGGGACTCCGATGACCAGTGGCCGGCTGCAGACTTCGACGACCGGTGACCGGAATCCTGAATCCTACTAACGGGACCGGTGACCAGATTCCGGCGTCTGATTTTATTACCCCCCCCCCCCCCCAAATAATACCCAGTAATCATATTATTACCTCCCAATAAACATATTATTGCAATATTGCTCCTCAATAACACGGTTATTGGGGATCAATAATTAGTGAAAAATGAAGATGTTTTGAATTTTGAAAGCTTTCGAAGGTTTATCAAAATAAATAATTTTATTATTGCCCCTCAATAATCTTATTATTGCCCTAATAAACATTTTATTGCCCCCCAATAATATTTTTATTTGTTTTGTTTCGGGTTTTCATGGAGGCGGTGAAAACAGACCGACACCTCCTTCAATTGTTGCCGACACCTCCATCCTGGAACACTTCAGAGAGATAGAAACAGAAGAAGACTATCTAATTCTTAGAAAAAAAAAAAAAATTGGCCACCTAGATATTGCTCTGGGCACCAGATCGGATCCGGGGACGAAGACACTAGCGAACATCTCATAAGCTTTGATAAAAAAAGGCTTCTCCTCCTAAAATCTTGAAAACCCTTTCTTCATTCTCACACTGACCGAGTATGGGAGACCGAGAAAGAGAGCGAGACTGGGACCGAGACAGAGAT
Source organism: Rosa chinensis (assembly GCF_002994745.2). NCBI lineage: Eukaryota > Viridiplantae > Streptophyta > Magnoliopsida > Rosales > Rosaceae > Rosa > Rosa chinensis. The sequence continues at coordinate 20,704,596 of NC_037091.1, read as the reverse complement.
AGACGCCGTGATAGAGACGACAGTGATCATGACCGTGGCCATGATCGCTACCGTACCACTCACGCTCCCTCTCCCGTTCCCCACTCCAGAAGACCGCTCCCATCGCAGCTGCCATCACCACCGCAGCCCCTCCCCACAGTTGCGGAAGCTTGCACGGCGCGAGTTGATGGTGGAGGACAAGAAGGATCGGCAGAGTGTGGTGTCAGAATTAGTGGAGGGGATTGCGAAGGAGCAGTAGAAGCAGAGCAGCGGTGGAGAGGGCGGTGCAGACGAGGATGAGGTTGAGATGATGAAGAAGTTGGGGATATAACATGGCGGCTGGAGAGAGAGAGAGAGAGAGAGAGAGAGAGAGAGAGAGAGAGAGAGAGAGAGAGAGAGAGAGAGAGAGAGAGAGAGAGAGAGAGAGAGAGAGGAGTGTAATTTGTTGATTAAAATGAGGGAAACATTGTCAATAGATGTTAGATTGGGTAAATGGGAGCACAAAACTCTTAGTGGAGTAAGTGAGAAATTTTTAAGCTGAAATTGGGTAAGTGGTCACGACCCATTTTTTAATGTGTATTGAATGAAAATTAAGATGAGAGGGTACATGTTCGGTCTTGCTTTGTTTAGCATGTAGTAAGCTAGCTACTACTACTCAACCCGATAGTACAGGCTGGGCCCTATTTTTTTTCCAGACAAAAAGGTTTGAGCCGGGCCTTAATTCTCACATAAACGGTTCGGGCCGGGCCTTGAATTTCAAAAATGAAAAAGCCCATTAAACCTGTATTAGATTAAAAGAAAGACAAGTGTCGCTATATTACTGGTTATAAGATAAGGCTCAAAATCATCATAGGTATGATCTTTTTGAATCTGATCTTCAACCCTAAAGGCCCAAACCTAATTTCACTACTTCACTCCACTCTACACATCTGTTGAACCTAGCCGCCTCTCCAGCTCTCCTCGACTCCTTTAGTCACCACATTCACCGCCTAGTGTAGCTGCGCTGCGATTCCATCGAGCTCCTCTTTCGTCAATTCCATACATGCGCAGTCGATTCCATCGAGCTTAGAATCCACATTCAATGGCCTGACCTGAACCGCCTAGCGTAGCTACGTACCTGGCCTCTCTTCGGTTTCCCCCTTTAGTCGATTCCATACCTGAGATAGTTCCATATAAGGTATCCAATCAAGCTCCTCTTTCCGTTTCCGAGCTCAATACACTTGTGAATTCTCTCTGCTTCGTTTTGGTTCGGTAACTTTTGGTTCTCATGCTATTTGTTCCTAATCTTACAAGATGGTGTTGTCATTCCAATTATGCAGTACATTTCGATTAAGCCTTTGGGCGATAGAGTGCTTGTGAAGATCAACACCGTGGAGTAGAAAACTGGTGGTGGGATCCTCAATCCTCAATCCTATTAGGATCCCCAGGATCCAAGCCCAAAAATGACATTGCAAAGGAATGGAAATAAGAGAAAGCTAAGGGAAATAAGAGAAAACAAAAGCTTCAATATTCTTCAATGATCCCTGTTACAAGTCCTAGTGGTTATTTAAGCAAAGAAAATATCTAGAAGTAGTGGACTCCCGAAACATAAAGCCCAAATAGGCCCATACAAGAATAATGGCCCATATAAAGGTATAGAATCATAACATTTCCACCTGCTCAAAGAACAGGCTTGACCTCAAGCCTGAGTTACCTTCCAAAACTTGTCCATGCTTCATCGTCTATATCACCAAAAATTATCTTTGACATATGAGGATCCAGAATTGTAGATATTGCTAACAGAGAGAAGATTTTATCCCAATACCTGTCAAAAGCATGGAGTGAAGTTCCAAGAGCATAATCAAGTATGCTGACTAGTTGGATAGCCATCATATTGTCAAAAGCAGCCCCCCAAAAACAAGAAGCAACCATAAATGGAGATAGTAGAGACAAACTCAAAGTAGAAGATGATCAACGTGATACCCCAATGAAGAAAGTAAGGGAACAAGTCATCTTTCTCTTCAAGGTTGGTCATTTGTGTGGCCCTGAGAACATAAGCTTTGTCCCCCAAGGAATGAGATACTTTTACTGCATCCACATTCACAGTTGAACATTCAGAGTGAGCCTGGAGCTTTGATAGCCAAGTAACTACTATGAGGTTTGCTTCACCATTAGTTAATAAATGGAGAAAAAGATGAAGCCAAGCAGCAACACTTGTGTTCAACATTCCAACAGTAGTGGTGTTAATGTAATGAAGATCAGCATTGAATTGGACAAGTCTTTTTATCTCTCCATTACCATAATTACTTAATGGTGTATGTGCATTAGCATGATTGAGTTGAGAGAAAATTTCAATGACCTTGTCATGTAGCATCTGACCTTGAGTGGTAGGTCCTGAAACAACCATATACTTAAGATCCACTACTTGGTTCAATTCCTTCAGAGTTGCAGCTTGCAAAAAATAGTCAACTCCCACTATAGTATTTGCTGCAATATGGAGTTTGTTCCAATCCCATCTGTCTAAAGACTGCAATATCCCTGACGCTGTAATCACTTCAAATTGCTCCTCATACTCATTAACAAGACCTCCGAAACTCGGTTGCCCACTGGACACATGCGGGTTGCAAGTCTTCTAAGATATTGTAGAGATACCAAACGTGAAATTTCAGAAATTTCAGAAACTGCAATAGTGATAAGTGCATGGGGCCAACCTTGGTGACCTTCACAGATCATATAAAGTTTGGTGGCATGCTTGCAAATGTTTCCTTGCATCGACCACACATAGTCACAGAAGGAAAATTTCGATCCAAGAATCCACACTAGATGTATAATGTTACTGTTCTTCTGGCTTGAAACCTTGGCAAAGAGACTGCCTTTATCATCCAAGGTAACAGCAGAATCAGAAATTTGCAGGGCCCTGTGCCAAGAATTAGAAGCAATATCTTCTTCATTGATGTTTTGAAAAGAATCACATTTATCAGCATATTGATCCAGCCAGTAGCGTGAGTGCAGCTCTGTTATCAGCTTGTGTACTAACGAATCAACTCTTTGGAATGCCCCAAAATGTGAATCAACAAACAATTTCACTTTCAACTCTACGTGATATGCTTCAATAGCATCGGATGCCTCCTGAATTGCAATATTAACTACAGGTGCGAAAAGAAAGTGCAAGATCTTCAGAACATCCACTTTACATTCAACTTGAGGCACAATGCCAAAATCATGTGCTTTTTGAAACTTCGCTTGAAGCATAAGAAACATCATTTTCTTGTAAAGAACATAAATATCCACAATGGCAAGGTAAGGTGTCTCTTGGTTGCTCAGGTCATCAATTTGCAAATTGGTAGTAGTATCTGTCAAGGCTGCAAGTTTCCTATCTTTTGGTTTCTCTAAAAACTCAAAAATGAATCCATCTGTATACATCAAGGCATGTATAGCATTCCAGCCCACCATCTGATCATCAATAAGATATGCCAAGCTTGGTATTACACTTGCAGCTTCTCTCTTAAACTTTGTATTAGGAAATGCAAGCAACCAAAATAAAAATGAAATTCCAACGCCATCCATCTTGACATGTAACTCAATGGAGTCAATGCCCTTTCCACATAATGCAGCAAAAATTGTATCCATTATACTAACATTTGAACTCACGCGCTCCTTACTAACACTCCTGAAAAGTATATTGGCAAGCACGTTCACATATTCATGAAATAACTATTGGCATTCCTTACCATTATCCCAAATGTGTCATTAGGAAGCAAATTCCCAGCATTGTCATCAGAAGAGACAACAATGCCTCCACTTAAATGACTTGACTAGAAGATGTCCAATTTCTCGTTGAAATCAGGTCGTTTGACATCATTTTCCTTATCATCAGACCCACAACCATGTTCATTAACACCAAACTCGTACATCCTTTTTCACAAACACCCAACATTCTTGACAAGGAATCTGCACACTCTGTTTGTCCTATCAAAAAATGCACACTGCACACAATGAATGCCATATTTTATGTAATCAGTTTGTTGGCTGCATCACCAACAAGTTGTGTCTTCATTTGGCGGCAGAGATAGGCAGAAATTGCTTCCTATATATTCTTGAGATTCCTATCAAAACCAAATTCATGGAATTGATTCAGAATTTTTTTTAGCATAACCAATGAATAAAATACCTCTTTCCAGAAAGGAATGACAATTTCATGAAGAAAACCATGAGTGACAACATCAATGGTAGACTGCAAGGTGCTTTCATTAACTTGTAATACACTATTGAAAATGCTTGTGGAATCCTTTCTTCATGACTTTGATTTCAACTAGCAACCCTAAAGCTTGAGCTGCTGCACCCCACAGTTGCTGTTGACGTGTTACCATCAGTTTTGCAACTCTAATAAGAGGATCATACATCTCCGAAAAAACTAGCTTGAGTTTAATAATTGCTTTCAGAAGTGTAAGAGCAACAGATGAGGGGTCCTTTTCAATATCAACAAATGACGAAGCAGAATGAATAGAAATCCCTCTCCTACACATCAGCTTAAACATTTCCAAAGCCTCCGCAATTTTGTCCATCTGCTTTAACCCCTCCATTCCAAGGATATGGCATTTCCTACCCTTTTCCACATCAAACCACCTTTCACACACATTGAACAAAATTGCTAATGTAAAATGTGTAGGCACCATTCCCTCCAAAATCATGGCATTATAAACATCCAATGCCTTTTCCTCCTGACCATTTAGGACCAAGGTACTAATCAGAGTCTTCCAAGAGACAATGTTCCTCTCAGGCATTTTTAGAAACAATTCTCTAGCATCCTCTATAGTCTCCAAGCAATTTACAGAATTCATGGCAGACCTACGACTTGAAAAATTCTCATTCTTCTCAACAATCAGAACAAAATCAAGCGACGACAAGCACTCATCAATTCTAACAACTGATAATGGTTGATACTCTGATGGTGCTCTAATACCTGATGCTGGAATCGCCACTGACCTCAAGCTCATCCAGTAGGCTCCTCCAATTTGAGGTGAAGACTGGCGGTAAATGGCGCTGTTAGGTACTTTGTTGTCGACAACCGCATCCACTAGGATTGGAGCAGGCTCGTCATTCTCATCCACAGTGTCCTCGTCTGTTAACTCCTGGAGCAACTGAACGTCTGTAAAGTTCTCATCCAAGACCGGTGAGGCACGGTTGACCTCCTCGGTTAGGGTGACGGAGAGAGGCTGGCGAAGTTTCTCAAGCTCATCCACCATAACGGAGATGGCGGGTCTGGAGTTCAGGACCTCATTTTGCTCCAGAACATCGGAAATTAGTGGTGGAGAAGAGGAAGAACCAAACATTAGCTGAGCCTGAAATGGCTATAGATACAGTTGGCCCGAATGGGGATGAGTTAGCACCCGAGGGCTGCGTCGATGAGGATGAGCCAAACTCGGACTTAGATGGGGTTGAGCCAAACATGGGCTGTGATTGAGTTGAGCCGAGGGAAGGTGTAGAAGCTGCGGTGGTGGTGGTTGGGGCGTTGGAAGATCTGACTCCGAATGATGGAAACGGATTCTGAAACTGGGTTTGGGGTAAAAAGGTGGGGACTGGTGGTGACTGAAATATTGGAATCAATGGATTCATGTTAGATGCAGGCTGAAATGAGCGATAATCTGGGTAGATGGGTTCGACCACAGATTGAGATTGTGCGTAAATGGGTTGACTGGTGGACGTATCTGTTGGGTTGGGGAAAGGGAATTGTTGAGGAAAAACATACCCATTGATGATTGTTTGGGAAGGTGGTGGTGGTGGGTAACTTGGTTGGAATGAAAATTGAGAAAGAGGTGGTGGATAGCGTGGTGGCAATGGGAATTGGGAAGGAGGTGGAGGGTGAGAAGCATGCGTGCTGCAAGAAGAGCCGAGGATCCCACCGCCGTACCCCGCCGGACTCACTGGAAACAGGCCCAGTTGCGGGCTCTGATACTAGTTGTTAGGATCCCCAGGATCCAAGCCCAGAAATGACATTGCAAAGGAATGGAAATAAGAGAAAGCTAAGGGAAATAAGAGAAAACAAAAGCTTCAATATTCTTCAATGATCCCTGTTACAAGTCTTAGTGATTATTTAAGCAAAGAAAATATCTAGAAGTAGTGGACTCTCAAAATATAAAGCCCAAACAGGCCCATACAAGAATAGTGGCCCATATAAAGGTATAGAATCATAACAAATCCCCTCCTCGCTAGCGGCTCGTTTAATATCACTCTTCCCCTCCTCGCTGAGACCGAAATCAGAATTAATCTCAGGGCTTATTCTCCTCGCGTCCTCGGTTTTTTTTCTAGTTCTCCTCCATAGCAGCAAGCCAGCAAAGCTTCAGTTGTGAATTCCAGGTTAGGTCTTGCTAGTTTAAGAGATTTCATTGTGCTTTTGTTTAAGAGATAGTATTGTTTTACTTTTATTCTTGCTAATTTTTTGTTCTTCTGTCTAATCTGCATATCAATACGCATACATTTTCCCTACATTATGGGGTACAAAATAAATTATTTTTAGGAAGGAAAAAGTATTTTCGTGAAGTGGGTTTTGCGATTCATGTGGTTTTTTTTGTTTTGGTTAAGCATGTTGGGATTAAAGATCGTAGTTTTGTGGATTTGAGCAAGTGCATTTGAGTTTTGAGTTTTGATTGTGGGATTTGTTGGAATAGAGTTTGATTCTGTGTTAATTTTTGCAGAGGGGTTCTTTGTTTTGTTAACTTGAATATGAATGAGATATTCTAGTAGAAGATGTAGAAGGAACTGATCATCCAATTACTTTTGGTTTTCGTATCGAATTCCTTCAATGAAAATGCTATCATTTTGAAAATAAAGGTTACTGAACATCCAAAACAAAGAAAGCTAAGTTAGCTACAGAGGTTAACTCGCTTTCCCTGTTCCGATTTCTCCCTCTCTCTGATATCAAAACCATCATATTCAGATTTCCCTCCTCTAGGATTTTTGAACAAGTTGAGGCCAAATAATTAAATTAAACTTTGTAATTGTTTTTTATGTTCTGGGTATGTTCTGGTTAATTATATTTCTTACTTGTGATGGAAGCATTGGCCATAATTGTGATTTGTTAATGCTGATGCTAGGAATAGTTTGCACACAAATTTGACAAGTATAGCTAGTTAGTGAATGAGGGTCTTGGCATGTTTGGATTTAATTATTTAGTTTCGGTTTGAGCTCAGTCAAGAAGAAATGAACATCTTTTCAAGTGGATTAAGAAGAAAAGTAACTATTGGACACTAACTTGTTGAGTTTGCTGTGACTACCTGTTGAGTTTGCTGTGAACCTTTCTGCATGATGTTTTAATTGCTATGAACCTTTGTGTATCCAACTTGTTTTGCATTTCAGCCACAAAGGCTCTCCCACTTTGTGTATCTAATTTGTTTAAGTTGCTAGGATTTTTTTGGAAGGGTCCAGCGTGATGATGCCAGAACAAAAGCAGCCTGATGCTTGGGAAGGGGAGCGGGCTAACCTTAACAGCCAGATATCCGTGTTGACTGCAAAGGTGAAGAGCTTAGAAAATAAGCTGGTTATTGATAACAATGCATGGGCAGCGCAGAAGGTTCGCAGTGAGGGAACTTACAAAGCCCAAATAGAGAATTTGGGGGCTATAAATCTGAAGTTATGTGGGGATATACGCAAGCTTGAGCAGAGGCTAGTGAAAGGTAGTAGCGATGCTGCTCAGCTTTATAAAAAGGAGAAGAAGCTTGAGAAGATAGAGGCGCGTCAGAAGAGGGAAGAAGAATCACTTGGGGACAGGAAAAGGGTTCTTGAGCATCAGCTTAAAGCATTTGAGAGGACGACTCAGGCGGTGCGCTCTTTCGCCTTCTTTGGCCGTGATACCCCGTAAGTCTTCTTCTTTAATTATTATTAAGATGGTGATTCTCGTATCTGGTTTAGTTTAATTGCATAGTTTTTGGTGAATTACTATAGCAATTACTACCGTGCAAGAGTTACTGCTGTAGATTGTTAAGGTCTTTGATGCTTAATTTGAACAAAAGATTCTATGTTCTGGTTCTTGGCTTTATTAGGTATTACAAGTGATTAACTCAACTTAAATGGTTAGATTTTTGTATAGAAAACAGACTTTTAATGGCCTGCCATGTAGATTCTCCATCATTAGAGCTTAAAACACAGATTTTGTAGGATTGAAATAGAAAATATGAATTAGGTTGTATTGGCGATTGTTGTTGTTGCTCTATTTTCCACTCCTTGAACTTGGTGAAAACCTCTTATCTCCCTCATTAAGTAGACCTAAATCTTCCTCGAAAAATCATATAGAAAAGTAACAATAAACTTGAAGCCTCTTATAGACCTTACTGGTGTCGGGCCCCGTACATCTACGTGAATATAATCCAGCAATCCTGTCTTTGTTCTCATGGTTTGCTAACTTGAATGCCGCCTTCTGCTTCTCAAGACTACAATCCTTGCAAAAGTTTTGCATCTTCTAACTTACTTTTCTTGTGGAGTCACTTCACTATTCATGTTGTTTTGTCTTCTTCCTGTTTCAATTTTAGTATTGTTATAACGACCGTGCAACAGTATAGGATGACGATGTGAGATACCACAACAAGATAATAAAGAAACCATGACACACATGAATATAAAGTTTTATAAAGGTTCGACAAAACTTAGCCTACGTCCTTTATATGATGTATCTTGAGAATTACTAGCACTATGGAGAATAACAACTTTGATTACAAGTACTTATTGAACTCCCTATGTTAATATGTTAATCCACAACACCTTTGCTAGATCTCTCTATCACCCTCGTCTCTCCCTGCTCCTGTGTTTGTATGTAACTGAGAACTTTCTATTTGATCTCTTCTCAGATCTGAGAACACATTATGTGACCTCCTAGCAGCCTATTTATAGATTATAGGTGCTAGTTCCGATCTTGTCACATTAGGATTCTTAGACTATTAGAAAAAGGAAAGAGAGCTTGCTTTCTTATTCCTTATCTTAAATGGGAATAACTCTTCCTCTTCCAAATCCATTAGGATATTTGAAGAATTCCTTTAAGCGCTAATCTTCCTTTACCCATCTGGTTTTGCCTTAAGGAACCAAAAACACAACAAACCCCATTTCGCCTAAGTTGCTTGAAGAGTTGCTTTCCAGCTAAACGATCCTTCTCCACAAGTAATAGCATAACATTTTGTAGACCTCCTCCTATCTAAGTTTCGCTTAATCCGAATCAACAAAACCAGCCACGTACGCTACATCTTGTTTTCTCTCAAACATGATCCTAAGTTGCCTAGTCCCTGTTAAGTAACTCCTATTATGGTCTTTACTGTTTCGATTCCCATAATTCTACAAGGCCCACCAACACCTTTGCAGTGTTTCTCTCTTCATTTGTCGTACCAATCTCTAGGTGCGCACATATGAAATGTGCAGGCTGTATCCAATATCCGCAAGAAGTTCTCTTTCATCACTATTATCTCCAGTAACGACATTGGCCAACTTAGAGCAATCTTCTAATATCCGTGCCTTCTTCTCTTTCCCTATTTTGCATTTCCTTTTTTAGTGGTTGGGTGAAACACATTTGAGGAAACCATTTATTTATTTATTTTTTACGCTTTACCTTAGATTTCAACACCCCTCTTGCTATTATCATAAAAAAAAATGTTTCTTTTTAAAATTTTATACTTTTACCTGACATTAGTACATCATATTTACATTACATTTGCATTTTTCAGGGATACCGACCTAGGATTCATTTCATCTGGGTGGATCATTTTTATGGCCTTTAGTCATATGATGTTTGGATTGGTATGTTTTGGATTTTTAGGAGATCGCACCTATGACACTTTTGTCGCTGCATATTATACCTCATCTGTTACGGTGTATACAGTGGGATTTGGTGATGTTACCCCTCCGTTAGTCTACGCTTGGATTATTGATTTGATGTCGATTCTCGCACAGTTTGCTCCCATTATCGTTTCTTTCTGGGTGCGTCACGTAGCACAGAGATTAGACCGGAGATATCTATCTGATATACAGACTGCACAGCGGAGGCATCTCTTTCGACTATTTGCAGCTTTTTCCACGATCATGGTGACCATTGGTTTGACGATGCTGGGCATCTATGTTTTTGAGAGAGATCGACCCATAGTTGATCCATGTCGTTCATGTTCATGTCCATGTCCATGTCCATCTCCATCTCCATCTCCATCTCATTCCGGCATTTCTTCTACACATGACTTGGGCATTTTGCAGATCATTCACTTGGCTATGATGATCGTGACTACAGTGGGATACGGAGATCTTGCTTTTTCGACTATTTCTGGGAGACTATTCGCCACATTTTGGATTCCCATCTGTGTTCCCTTGTTTGCTGCAGCGACATCATATCTTGTGGAGGCTATCATACACTATTCTAGAAAGCGACCTATGATAGGTATCGTTTGATATATGGTGCCCCACAGTTGAGTATTGAGTAGCGACACTAATCTACCTTAGCAGTTTTTTAGATGTATTTTTCCTGTAAAATGTGCCTCACTATTTCCACATTAATGGTAGTATTGGCATCGGGAAGTATTGCTTTTTTTTTTTTTTTTTTTTATAACAAATCGCTGAAGTTTAATTGATGATTATTATTGAATTTTTCGGAACCCAAAAGTGACATTTTGCCTTTAAATGGAGTGATACCCACCCCCCACCCCACCAAAAAATAAAAAAAATTGTTTGAGTCGATGATTGTTGTTCTAAAACGCGCCTGCCCAGGCCGCCTTGGCGCTGTGTGCACCCTCATCGCCCCTGATTATGAGCTAGGCGGTCTAAGAAAATCTCTCGGAGGTCGGTCCTGGGTGCTGGGCGTCGCTCTCTTTTTTTGTCTCTCTCTCATCAAAACTAAAAACCCACAACTCCACTCCATGTCTGCTCTGTACCTCTCAAAACCCTGAACTCTAACTGTTCTCTCTCTCTCTCTCTCTCTCTCTCGCATCGATGGTCGACTCACCCACACATCTGTTAGGACTCTTGTTCTATAATTACATATTGTCATGGGCTAATGTGTTGAGCTACTTAAGTGGGCTGTGTTTCCAGCTTAGGCTTTCTATGTATATAGCTGATTGGACTCGGGTCGGGTCATCAGGTAAATTGGTGTGTCTAGGGATGTTTGCAAATAGAGCTATATAAGCTATCAGCCTGCATTGTATGACTCAGTCAATGAAAAATCATCTTTTATCTTCTTATTTTCTGTAGCTTTCCTTTAATTCATTTCCTTGCGATGTCATTCCATGGTTTCGATCCTGGGGATCGTAACAACTGGTATCAGAGCCCACACCTGGGCCTTTTCCCGGCGAGTCCGGCGGCTTCCGGCGGTGGGATCTCCTGCGGGTATTACAACTCTCCTTATCACTCTTACGGTAGCTCTACCTGTGCGTTTACCCAATTTTCATCGCCACCTAACCCTTACCCACCATTGCAACTCAACCCTTCTGCAACCATCATCAATGGCCACATGTTCCCTCATCAGTTTCCTTTTATTGCTCAGCAGCCTCTCACCACCACTCCTCGCGACCCATACATCCCTACTTACCACTCACCTTATCCTAACCCAAATCTCTGGGTTCCTCTTTCAATTTCACAAAGCCATTCACATGAACCATCCATTCCCAGTGTTTATTCTCAGTTTGTCCCCACAAATACCATGACTACACAACCTATTTCCCATTCTGCTTCTCCGCCTCCAACTTGTGGGCAACCACATACAATTGCAGATCCAAAACCACTCTGTCCCATACCCGAGTACGACCGAATTTCTCTTGAACCTGATCGGTTGTATAATTGGGAGGTCCCAATTGTTGATTCTGGATGTTACTCTTTCACACCAGAGCATATGACCGCGCTTACGGGGGCTGAGAAACCACAATCGCCACAACGAGGTTCCAGTGAATTGAAAGTTCACAAAGATCACACAAATGCTAAGTTGTGTGAGATGCAAACTTCTTTTAAGAGTTCGATGGAGACCTTCATGTCTGAATTCAGGGGGGAGCTGCGGTTGTTAAGGTCATCGCAATCTCCGGTAATCCAAGTTGATAACACACCTCCTACGGTTGCTACGTCTCTTACGGCGTCGGGGAAGCCATCATCGTCAACTACGGCTACCTCTGGAGGTAGTATTCGAATCTCAGAACCAAATTTTAATCTATCACCTCATGAAGCAATATTGGATTTGAATAATGATATTTCTGTTGTGGTGGTGTCTGGAAGTAGTAATGAGGATAATATTGTTGTTGGTATGACTGAAAAACTTGTGTTGAATATTGATAAAAATACTGCTGGAGGTGGTACTGGAATGAAATTTTCTGGTAGTCACTGTAGTTATGTTGCCAAAAGTATATTGTGGAAGAATAATGCTCAATCCCATCGTTTCCCTCACACTAACTTTGGTAATGGATCATCTGTTGGGAATTTGCTTCTCTATTGTGAGGTTCATACTTCCATGGAAGTTGGCAACGGATTCTTGGATGATAATTTTGGTGAAGAAAATGTTTCTGTTGAAGACAGCTTTGAGAAAATGCAAATGAAGTCTGAAAAGGTGTTGGTCCTCCCTATGAGAAAAGTGATGCATGGAGCAGGTCGATATATTGGGTGGTTTCAACGTGCTTTTGGCATTTATATCTGCAATTTGTTTGACACGGGCCAGGCCTCAAGGGTATTGAAATTGGAGAGAGATATTTTGGACTATCTTTTGCATCACTTTTTTGATGTTTCTGCCAGAAAAGACGACCATAATACTAATGGATATTATGATCATTCCTCATCCTCTCAATCCATAATTGCCAATGTCCCAACTGCATTTCAATGCCCCAAAAGTGGACAGAAGCTTATTCACATGGCCGTTACACCTAACTATGCACTGAAGCGTCTATTGCATCAATGTTCCAGAAGTTGGATCAGCACCATCATATTCATATTCTTTTGCATTTCTGTTGAAAAAGCTATAGCTGATACTATGAAGTTAACATCTGAGTTTCTGGTAGGTTGTCTTGATGTGATTCCGGCGATTAAGAAGTATTTGAATGATAAAATTGAACCTTGGTTGGCTGGGATTTTTTGTGAAAATGGTTTCTTGCATGATAGTGATAGTAAATGGGCTGGCATTGTGACTAACAAAAAATTAGCAGATTTGGGAGCAAATTACAATGATCACCATTACCATTTAGGGTACTTTATTTATGTAATTCCAGTGACTTCTAAGATTGATCTAGCATGGAGGAAGAAGTATATGTCTCAAGCTTATTCTCTTGGCCAGAAACTCAATATTCAGCAGGGGTCTTCTTATTTTGGCATAGTTCCTGTCATTCTCAAAGAGGTTTTCAGCTTCTCTTCTGAAATGCATTGTTTCAGCCTCGTCCCTATAATTTTCAATGTTGGTATGGTGACTACTGTGCAACCCTTTAGCCTTGATTGGGGGTTTCAAGTTCATCAACTTTGGCCACCCTTGATGATGATGAGGTGTTTTTCTCTTCCACTGTCTCTCTTGGGTAATGATTATTTCAAGTCCACATTACTTATCACAGCTGTTACGGGATTTGACGTGGTTGCACTACATTTCCTTTGCCAAACTAAAGCTAGCTGCCACCCAAGAAGCTTCATTGTTGATGAATTTTTTGACTTTTTGAAAATCAATTCAAAGTTATCTTTTGTGAGGTACACATGTGATGCACTTCTTTCAAGTGATAATTGTGTAGGCTTTTTGACTAATATGCACAAGTTTTTTCAACACATGGTGGGACATGTTCACAAAGATGAGTTTTTCTTGGCAACGTGGTCTTCCACTTCTTGTCCTCCATTCCATGCCCTTGTGAAGAAATTGTTTCTTTTATCACCTGTGGTTGCTATCCATTCATTACAACCACTTTTGGCTGACATATTGAGAGATGATGCACAGCTTATCTTTGGAATTATGATGGTTGTTTCTATGAATGAGCTGATGTTTTTGAGGTCTAAGAAACAAGGGCTTCAAATTGGGTATAGTGATATTGATAATGGAAATTATTGTCCTTCTATGAGCTGTTCTCTTCACTTGCCTCATTTCATGATTACATGGTTTTTTGAATTCACTTCTGTAGCAATTGACTTTGGAGATCTTGCATTAATTCCCCCACAATACTTTTCAGTACCTATTATATTGTTGTTTAGAGTTGTACACTCTCAGGCAATTGAATTTGTGAAATCAAGCCATATACTACAGGGTCCCAATAGAGAAGCCCTGAGAACCTCTGCTACTTCTCATGTTGGTGTTCATCTATGTGCGCTACTACATACTTGGCAAGTTACAAATGATGAAAATGAAGCTACTGCTGTGGCATTTGCACTGATCAACTCTGTTGTTGCAGTGTGTATTCAGCTCAGCTCACGCAAGGCTGCCTTTGATACAGATATATATGTTGCAAGTGCGCTTGTTGACATGTATTCTAAGTGTGGTCTGTCTCTCAATTTTCAAGAGAAGGAAGCTTTCACTTACTTTGAGAAGATGAGGCAATATGAGATGTTTCCTACGCCATTCTCTTATGCTAATTTATGGAGTTGTTGTGCAAAGCTAGCTTCTTCATTCCAAGAGAAACAGATTACTACATTGACATTAATGAAAATTTCACTTGCCAAAGTGTTTGAAATTGAAAGTGATGGTGGGTTGTCACACAATTTGGAGAAGATGTGTTTGCTTATTGCTGGACATGAGTGGGCTGCTGATGTGATATCTTCAGATGTTCCTCTTCCTAGTGTGGATGACCTCGCAGACCAGCTTGTTGAAGTGCTTGATTTATTTGGTATAATTTTAACTACACCAACTTACCGGTTGTCGACTCCTTTTGTTACGGACGAATGGTTGGTTGAAGCAGATATGATCATTAAAGCAAGGCAAGAGAGGAGAATAGTTTTTGCTGAAGTTTTGGCTCAATTCCCTTTTCTTATATGTTTAAGGCCTGAGGGCATGCCTTATTTTAAGGGGGGAGGAATGTTAGGACTCTTGTTCTATAATTACATATTGTCATGGGCTAATGTGTTGAGCTACTTAAGTGGGCTGTGTTTCCAGCTTAGGCTTTCTATGTATATAGCTGATTGGACTCGGGTCGGGTCATCAGGTAAATTGGTGTGTCTAGGGATGTTTGCAAATAGAGCTATATAAGCTATCAGCCTGCATTGTATGACTCAGTCAATGAAAAATCATCTTTTATCTTCTTATTTTCTGTAGCTTTCCTTTAATTCATTTCCTTGCGATGTCATTCCATGGTTTCGATCCTGGGGATCGTAACAACATCAGTCTTTCTCTATCCTCAATCCCACGGGGTCCTTGTCTATCTAAAAGTACAGCAAACATCGATGTAGAAGAAGATGAGACGTGGTGGTCTATTAAGTTGAGGACTCCTCTTGATTAACTCGCATGAGCTACTAACTGGTGTGGGGCCATTTTTGTTTTTTGTTTTTTTTTTTGGTTTTTATCACAGGTGGGGCCTGAATTTTTTTGAACTGGACAGAATGATACCTGAACTAAGGATCAAATAAGTACTTGAATTTCTAAAACCACATCAATAAGGTTCCGTCTATATTCTGCTATCCCTCCGTTAAATGCGGGGGCAAATAAGACATTTTACTCAAATTGACCGCTAAAATGACTGTCATAACCCTAACACTATTCATGTGAAAATTTTCATCATGTTTTACCTCCAGTTATCATAATAACGGCAATAATTCCAACATCATGTTTTTTTGAATAATTTTTATTGTTCTTCAAAAATGATTGCAATTAATTTTTACCAAGTAAAATTAAGGAACAAAAAAAAAGTGATTATACAACAAAGTATTTTATTGTCAGTTAATATGCATGCCTGGCTATTAGTGTCATTATGCTTCATTTTTTCAGAATACTTTGTTGTATAATCACTTTTTTTTTTGTTTCTTAAATTTACTTTGTAAAAATTATTTACAATTCTGGGCTAGTTTTTGAAGAACAATAAAAATTATTCAAGACAACATGATGTTGCAATGTTGGATATTGTTATTATTTATCAGGAGAATAATTAGAGGTAAAATATGATGGAAAGTTTCACATGAATAGTGTTAGGGGAAAGAGTAAATTGTTTTTGGAGGAAAAATAAGCTATCCTTTCTATAGAAACTAGAAAATGCACCCGCGCGATGCTGCGGGAATATTGTTTGATTCGATGCTACTGAATTTAGAAACATTGTTATATTACATTGTTAAATTATATATTATATCGTAACTACTAAATTTAGAAACATTGTTATATTACATTGTTACATTATATATTATATCCTCACAACAGTAGGTGTTTATGTACAAAGTTTGATTCGTCATTTGCAACAAATGATAAGTCCTCCGAAATTTCAGCTGAGCTGTTGTAATTGGAAAACATAAGTAATAATGTCAATCAATAAGAAAGAGTGATTATTTGGTTCTGTAAATTGAAATCATTGAAATGGTTTTGTATGGAGTAAGCACAAACATTAATCAATGAGGCATTGGAATGTAGAGATGAGGTTACCTATAAACAACCAGTTGCATATGACGTGATCAGAGCTCTGCAAAATACTGATGTGAAGTGAAACGTAGGAATGTAACTTATTTCAACAATAACCTATGTCAACAATAACTAAAAATAGGAATCAAATTCTCGAATTATCAGAAAAACAAAACGGACCTTACTAACTTTTGTGTAGAAGTCTGTGGGGAGAACGAATCAAAGGGGGTTTGATTAAAATCCAAGTGACATCCATTGGCCATAAATGCTTTCACCTGTATATTAACATCAATCCTCTGAGATTATTGCTAATGTGCCAAAAATTTAACTCAAAGTAAATAAATTGTCCTCACCTTCAATGTCTTTGTCACTACCAAGGTCTTTTTAGGATAAAAAATCTCATCATTTGAGCCCTTGTGCATAAAGAAGGCAGGGCCTCATCATTGGCTCTAAACATCCCATGCATGAACCATCGTGAGTTATCACATCCCTGTCATAAAATTTTATGTGCAGTTAGGTTATATCTGTTATCGGTCAAGGTCATTGACATATTATCAGGTTCTAATCAGTTTCATGAAACTGGAAAACTAACCTGCACATTAGACACAACCATTTGAGCTCCATGCATCCATTCAATATGTGGTTGGTAATTTGAGGAGGCAACTTTAAGTTTCTTTGGGGTAAATCCTTAGAATGTTCCTCTGTGTGAACCTAGAGATTATAACACAACACCAAGTATCAGAATCATTACATCATGACAATTGCTAGAGAAGACATATAACAAAAGGCTTACTCAAAATAAGATGTCTTACTTTTTCACCGACCTATAGAGCCTGTTTGAAACCATTCTATGTTCTTCTAGCGTAACTTTTTTTATGTTGCACATACTTGGCCACTTGGGTGCTTCAAAGTTCGTGCTGGATAGGTTTGATGAGCTGCAGTTTTGTTCTCAGTTTCTCTACCACTGTCACTCTGTACCCATTAAAAGAAGTAATGTAAAGAAGCACACGCTTATAAACAAAATTGGGGAGAACATAAACTGTATTGCTCAGCTCACCCTTTTCCAATTTTTCAGATGAATCCTTGTCATTACCTTTGCCAACTTTTGGTGGGTCCGATGTTTTAAAGCTTCAGGTGATGGAAATTCTATCATCGGGTGAGGGCTATTGCCCCACTTAGGTCAGCTGTTATTTTAGCTGCTTCGATGAGTCTTCTACCAATGACTTTTGAGCAATCTATAGTGGAGAAAGGGCATTGAACTTATACAGAACAAAAGATCATTTTTGTATAGGAAACAAAAATGAAAGACCAAAGCATGTTGAATTTGTCTGAGAATTTGTTTCTTAGTGATTTTCACGTAAGAGATATAGCTCTTCTGTTAGTCTTGCCAATATTTGGCTTTTAATATGATCAGTGTACTGCCAATCCAAGGGTTATCCTCGAAATAAAAATTACAGCCAATCATTTATCATATTTGTTTGATATTCTAAGAGGCAAACAACTAAAGTACTTGGATTCAATATAGTGTACTGCCAATCCAAGGGTTATCCTCGAAATAAAAATTACAGCCAAGCATTTATCATATTTGTTTGATATTCTAAGAGGCAAACAACTAAAGTACTTGGATTCAATATACTGTCCAGTTTGCGCAATAAAATGGAAATCCAACTACTGTAGTACAAAGCATTTATCAATGCTTATATTCAAATTAAATTATCTTTGATATTCTAAGAAGGAAACAAAGAAAGTAAATATACAAATATGATGTGTGTACACAATATTCTAAGCAGTACATGAGAAATGTCAAAGTATCAATTAGGACATATGCTACAGAATGGACGTACCTAACATCTCTTCAATTGCATTGGCAAGGGTTGTGATCTGAAACTTAATCTGAAGAACACCTATAACTTAATTTGATGTTCTAAATCCTGCACTTCAGAAATTCCACAAAACAAAAAGTAAGAGAAAAGATATGCTTATTTGTACAAACAAAGTAGAAAGAACTAACGAATTGGGGTAAAAACAGCTATATAAGCATTTCAGTTCAACAGATGACTTGATTGAAGACTCTGTGTGGTCACGTTTGTGGCCTCTCAATGCACTGAACAAAGGACCAATTACTTGATCATTTTTGAAAGAAAGCAATGTACTTAGATTAGAGAAGACAGAGAGTATCAGATTGAAGTCTCACTTTTGAATTAGGAGATGAAACTGATTTGCCTTCTTCCTTTTCTATTGCAGTGCCCAACGTTTTGCAAATTATGGAAAGCTAATTTTAGATCAATTGATTTTTAGACAAATAAAAAGTAGTTTTGAAATAAAAAGTAATCTCTACCAGGGATTGACTTCTCAGTAATAGTGAGATTATAAGCAACCGATACAAACCCAAATCAATACATACCTCTTTTCTTGCTGAAAACTATTCCCCAAATCTGGCAAATAAGCTAATAAAACGAAACTTATTGATACTTCGTGTGAGAGCGAGAGCCTGCAACTTGGTGACCTTGCTTCAAGTTTTGAGCTGAAAAGAAAACCCAAAAAGGCAATTAGCTCTAAAGAAACTGTACATATTTCCATTGAAACAATTTGTTTCCTGTTTTCCAAATACCATTCAAGCTTTAATTCAATTAAAAGAAGAGATTTATAGTGTAACAGAATTGATAAAGCCGAATAATATGGAAGTGAAATTTTACCAAGCTTTTGTTCAGACTGATTGTGATGGATAAGCTTGAAATTGCCTAACAACAGGCATTGATATCGATGGAGACTACTGGAATTGAGAAAGTGATGGAGATATCGCTTATATACCCAGGGATTCAGGGCAAAAATGTAATCACAAACTTAATCCCTTTTGAACACTGTTTGTTTGTGATGTAGAATCATCTGCAGTGTTCATTTTGTTTGGACTCTTGCTGATGATATTCTGGTTTAGCTTCACTGCTTCAGTTGTCTGTTTCATATCATTTTCATCAATTTTCAATGGTATAGGCTGAAGGCAATTGAGACTCCATTGTTTTACACTCAAATTATACACATTGAAACGAATTGCAAGTATAGCTGGGAGCATGTATTGGGTTTCTTCTCTTTTAGTCATGTTGACTTTTATCAATTGTTTATTTTATTTATAATCAATTGTGTCACATGGAATTTGTGCACATTCATATATTAAATACGTATGTTAAAGTGTCATGAAAAAAATATTGTATGTTAGAGATGTAAAATATGTACACTTTCAGTATTTGTATTGATTCGTTTTATTTGTTAATTCAAATCGTAAGATGTTTTACAATTTCAAAAAATGTGAAGTATTTATAACTCAGAAAATAATTGAATTTTTGTAAATAAAAAATTGAAATATAATAAATTTTAGCTTGGCATCATAATTTTGTTTTTTTTTTTCTATTTATAAATTTAGCAATACATCTTTATAAACTATATTTTTAGTATATTTATTTGGTATATTGTTGTTGTTGTTTATCAAAATTTTCAATCCATTTCTTGATGTAACTCTCGAAAGTGCAACATATAATTGTCCATGAGTAAAAACAGGTTCCGGTAAATATATGCCAACTTGATTTAGTGATTGACTTTGACTTTTATTAATAGTCATAGCATAACATGGTCTTATCGGAAATTGTCGCCTTTTAAAAATAAACGGCCATTTGTTTTCAGATGCAGTAAGAACAATTCTAGGTATAAAAACTTTTTGACCTATGTTGTCTCCTGTTAATATTTTTGCTTCTATTAATCGATCAAATAATTTTGTTACTATTAATCTTGTACCATTACATAAGCTAGAAACTTGATTTAAATTTCTTAATAACATGATAGGCATTCCTATTTTCAAAATTAATTTATGTGGTGGTAATCCATTAAATTCAAGTTTATTCAAAAATTCTATCGGATATAAAATCTTCATATTTTCATTATTTCCAGAATTCAATACAATATTGTCTGCACTTAAATAAGTTGTTTTGTTACCTGGTAATAAGTTTATAGCGTAATCATTTATATCTCGAACTGTTGCATTTCGTGGTGTAACAATTGCACGTTCTTTTAAATAGTTAAAGTCATTGTAATTGATGGTAAAATCTGAATAAGTTGCAAGAAAAATTGCTTCTATTGGATTTGTATAAGTATAAATAAGTAAATCGCTTGGAATTTCAACCCAATATGCATCTCTATCATTCTCATCATTAATTGAACATATACAACCTTCTCCAATTTGTAATAACCAATTTGCAAAAGTTGAAATATTTATTTTTTCTTCATCAGTTAAATTTTTTTTTGATAGTCTCATATTCTCTGTTAGGTTGAATATTTTAAATGATGACCATAGGTATGAACTATTTAATGAAGCTTCAATTATCTGTTCTTTGGTTCCTCCTGTAATAACAGGTAGAATCTGTCGAAAATCTCCGCCCAATAATATAGGTTTACTGCCAAATGGTTTGTTATTTGGATCTGATAGAATATCGCGTAAAGATTTATCTAGTGCTTCAAAACAATGTTTATTACACATTGGAGCTTCATCCCAAATAATTAATTCTGCTTTATCAATTAATTTTGCAAGATGAGTACATTTTTTTATTGGACATATTGATAAGCTATTGTAGGGGTGGGCAAAAATGACCGAAAGACCGAAAGACCGGAAGGGACCGATCCGGACCGGCCGGTTCGGTCCGGGTTTTAGAAGGAAAATAAGTGTTTTTGGGCCGGTTCGGTCCCTATAATCAGTGTGGCGGTCCGGTCCCGGTTCTTGAAAATAAGTGTGTTCGGGCCGGTTCGGTTCCTAAGTGTCCTTGGCGGTCCGGGTTCGGTTCTTGACTAGAGGTGATTGCGTGGACCGGAAAACCCGAGCTTATGTATGTGTCGTACAATTATAGGTTTGTTTTCGAAGTATATTATGTTAGTACGGACACCATCACATGTGATTAGTTAATAGACCTAAAATCTAAAACCCGTAGTCAATCTTCCTCAGCTCTCGCAGACTCCGCCAGTCCGCCTCCAACTCTCTCGGTCTCTCGACTCTCTCCCAGAAATCGATCTTCCTCAACCTTCAGTCAGTCAGCCGGTCAGCCCCTCTGTTCCTCACAATCGGTCTTCCTCAGCCCTTAGCCCTCACCTCTAGAGAAAGACGATCCGATTGAAGATTCAATTTCGATTTCGATCCGATTGAAGATTGAGAAATCGATTTCGATTTCGATTTCGATCCGATTGAGAAATCGATTTCGATCCGATTGAAGATTCAATCTCTGTGGGCGCTGCTTCAATCATCATTTCAGGTCTTCTTCTTCTTAGTTTTTCACTGTATATTTTTTTTTTGGGTTTCTAGCATTACCAGTTATTATGCAGCTATTTTATGTCTTGTTGTTATGTTATGCTGTGTTTGGTTTTTGGAGTATTGATTGAAGATTTGGGCTAATGAAATTATTGAACTCTTGGATTGATTTGAGGAATTACTTTAGGTGTGTTGATTGATGTTTACGAGATTCATTTATTGTTTTAGGATACTCTGCACCTGTGGCTTGGCAAATTAGATTACTTACCGGAGCTATGCAGAATCTGCACCGTCTTATATCTCGTCTTTCCTCGGGTCTGTGAGAAGCTTGCAGCTCAGTTGCACCACCAAGTTGAGAATAAGAGAGCTGAGGTCGAACCCAAGAAGGTAGCTTTATCATCTGGGTTTTGTTCTATTGGCTTTGTTTGAGGAGTTGAGTAATGGCTTGTGGAATTTGATTGTGGGTGTTTGTTTGTTTGTTTTTTTTTTTTTTGGAGGTAGATCTCGGAGTATCAGATTATTGAGATTACGGAGAATGTTTGTAATCTGAAGAAGGCGGAGGTGGATTGGATTTTGCTGATTGACATAGTTGAACAAGGAGATAAGTTGCAGGTAAGAATTTGTGCTTCATTGCTTTGGATCTTGTGGACTGAAAGTTTAGAGATTGTGTTTTTGTCAACAGAAATATACTGAGTAAGAGACATTGTTTGATATGAGCTGAATTTTGGTGGTTGGTATGAGATTTTGGAATCGAAGTTTGGGTTATATGTACAAGTCGGGGTTTGAGTTGTGGTTGGTTTGGTTTCGATCCCATAAAGCTGTGTGTTGGTATGGTTGTATAATTTGTGATTGCATATTAGCTTCTCTTAGCTTTGGAGACTACACTCAACGTTTGGTTTCAGATATTTCATTGGCTTTTGTTTTGTGACATAGCGTCTTGTTTATTTCTTTGACAAGTAAAATGAAAGAGATTGAAACAATAAAGGCCAGTGAAAAGACGCGAAAAGACCAATATGTATTGAAATGTAAATTGTTTAGCAAGTGTATTAATCTCATAACCATTATTTAATCATGCAGCACGGAGGACTGGAGGAGCAGCTGCATGGCAGCATGGAACTGATGGAAGTTTGGTTGTTCACTTGTTGTCTTGTCGAACATTGTTTTCGTTTTTAATTTGTTATGTTGTTAAGACAATATGTGTTGTTGAACTTGCTGTGTAACTATGTTGATTGAAATCATTGAATGACTGTTATTTGCAAGATGGATTTATTTGCAGCCTTGCTGCTAGTGCAGATTGCACTTTGCAGAATGGTTTATTGGTTTTATTTTTTGCGCTTCAGCCTTGTTGCTAGTTCATAGAATCATATTACATTACTCTTTATACTCTCTAAACAGAAGCAGGTCAAGCAGCAAAATGCAGCAGTGCTGCAAAGATTGACTGGAACCGGAAACCCGAAAAAGGGGCCGGTTTTGTCACGGTCCGGGTTTATCCCGGTCCCTGTTATCTGCAACTACAGTCCCGGCCCGAATTAAGACTGCCGGTCCCGGTCCCGGTTCCTGTAAAACAATTACCGGTCCGGGTTTAGGCCGGTCCCCATTCTCTGCATCTGCAAGTCCGGTCCAGGTTTAGCTTTGCCGGTTCCGATCCCGGTCCCTGTAAAAGCAGTGCCGGTCTGGGACCGTGCCCAGCCCTAAGCTATTGACTGTTAGAGGTATTTTAAATCGAGAATGAGCAGTTCTACCATTTGGAAGTAATAATGAAGCAATTCCAGATGAAGCAACAGCTAAAACAATTTTTCCTTCATATCTTAATTTGCTTATTATTGTATGCCATAAAAATGTTTTACCAGTTCCTCCATAACCGTGAACAAAAAAAGTATTAAATGTTTTTTCTTCAATTGCTTTAATAACTTCATCATAGACAATTCTTTGACATGGATTTAATTGAGCTACCAAATTTATATGTTGATATTTTAGCTGAAGACAATCATAATCTAATTCTTCTCTTAATAATTTGTTATTCAATTGTAATAATTTATCTGTATCAGGCATTGGTAATTTATGGTCTTTTAATGAACTTGATAATTTATTAAATAATTGTTCTAATTCAAATAATAGTTCATTTTTTAATTCTGATTCTGACAAAATGAGATTTGGATTTCCTAGTTGAACTCTGGCTTTATGCAAAATATCATCACACATATTGAACCAATGTGAATCTAATAGCATTTGAGGATTTGCAACTTCACAATATAAAATTATTGTAACAAAAAGTTGACGGATTTCAGAAGCTGTTGCAGTATGTAAAGAATCTGTTAATGCTTCAATCCATTCTTTATCATCGCCTAATAAACCTAAAACTCGGCAAGCTTCCTGATAAGAAGTATATGTGATACCATTTATTGTTTTTATTGAATCATAATTGTGACAACCTTTTTGAATATTTAATAACATTCTCATAAAATATAATTCACCTTTTGCTGGATGTACATATGCTATTCGACCAGTTGTTTGACATTGTTTTCTTGGTTTCCAAAATTTTTTATTATCATCCCAAACAAATTTGGTGGGAAATTGCGTATAAGTTAATTCAGATGCATTTGAATAAGTTGAATTTGCTTTAAACCATCCAGTGAGCATAGTATCTTCTGTACTTTTTTGTTTTATTATTGATTGTAGAGATTGATATTCATTAAAAACGATATTTTGTTGTAAAGGCAGATGAATTTGTAAATGTTGGACAGCTGGATGTCGAGAATGAATTGAATATTCAAATAATCTCCAGACAGATTCGTGGGCAGTTAAATAACGACAATTAAGATAAATTGTAATTTCATCATTTAGATTTTCATAAAATAAAACTCGGGCTCTATCCGGACCTTTATTTATGTATTTAAATAGATATTTAATTAACATAGATTGAGAGCATAATTCAACGTTAATATGAGCATTATATCTTAATAATAAATTTGAATTATAGGGCACAACAAAATTATTTCCAATTTGTACATTATTTTTTACAACAAATTTTGTATGGTCATTACGACGTCTGTATATTGGAGGTGCATTTGTTTCAAATGTAGTATTTGTATTATATGGTTTTGGAAAAAATTTAGAACGTTTTCCGTCTCTCATGCAAGGAGATTTTGGATTTATTTGTCCGCAAGGTCCATGAATCATAAATTGGCTAACTATTTTAAAAAGTTCTGGATCAATATTTTTATCTGGCAATTCTGCAGAAATAATAGAATCAATATCAATTGGTGTATAACATTTATAATCTTTTTGTAACCAAAACAACATATGAGCATGAGGGAGTCCTCTTTTTTGTAATTCTATTGTGCAAACATTTGCGTCAATTTGTCCGAAATGTTCGCTGGATTTAATATAAGCAATCATATTTTGTAATTTCATATTAAACATTCTCGAAATTATGTCAGGTCTGTCTTCAACTTTACAGTTGGGATTGTTCTTAAAATATTTTTGTATTTCAGGCCATTTAACATTGCATGTAAAAGTTATAAATAAATCAGGATTACCGTACTGTCTGCAAATTGCCATGGCATCTTGATAATTATTTATCATATCTCTAGGACTGCCAGTATGAGAACTTGGTAAAATAATTTTTTGTCCTAAATCAAAACCTCTTTTAATTCCAGCTGAATCTGCAGTATAAATGTCTTTAAAAACTTCACTTCGAAAATTACTTTGATTTTTTCTAATCCAATCTAAGCAATTCTTCAACCGTTGCATAAGCATCGACTAAAAATTGTTGAAATAGTCGTCCACCTTTTAATAAAGTGTTTGTTATATTATTTCTGTCTTGAATCTGATATGTAATATAAGCTCGCATTGATACTCTTTGTCTTTTCTGTGTACGTACGATTTTCTGTCAATTGTTGCATTAATAAATTTATTTTATATCCATCTTCACCATATGGGAAAAGTATTGGATATTGTAATGACATATATTTTGGATGTATTTTAGAAATACGTTGTAAATGTCTACTGAATCTTTATTTGAATTGTGTTCTCCAATATCACCAACTATCAAACCACTAATTTCATCACTTGTTGGTTCTTCATATTGCTTACTATCAGTAGCTTGGCGATTAAGTATACTCATATTTAATGAAGGCAAAGAATGAATTTCAAATTTATCTCTTATCATTCGAAATTCTTTAACTAATTCATTAGTCTCATCAAACATTTTAATAAGTCATTCGACAATATCTGATTTGATATTTTGATTAACATGATCTAGATCAATAGCATTGATACGATTTGAAATCTCATTTTTTGTATCATATATGTATAACTGAGCATATTTAAGACATTCTCCATCAGAAGGTAATATAGAACTCATTAAATAATGGACTTGACCACTAATTTTAAAAACATATGGACCTGATCCACTATTTATCTTATAATCAATTTTTACTCCCATTGATGTAAAAGAGAACATCGAATTGTTAACTCTTATATTTTCTCTGAAAAGTTTACTTTCTGAACCATTGTTTGGATCTAATAATCTTTCAAGAAAAATTGGTGTTGGTTTTGGCTGCTCAATTTTGATTTGACCTCTTTTGCAACATTTTGTATAAATGAGAGGCTCATTTGAAGATGATTGCTTAACAGCTTCTCCGAACCAAAAAGATGCATTGCAATAATCACATTCATGAACATTATCACCCGAATCCTCATATTTTACAATTGATCCTGCAATGAGAAATTTCACTTTTGTTAGTCAAACAAATATGATAATTATTGGCTCATTTGAAGATGATTGCTTAACAGCTTCTCCGAACCAAAAAGATGCATTGCAATAATCACATTCATGAACATTATCACCCGAATCCTCATATTTTACAATTGATCCTGCAATGAGAAATTTCACTTTTGTTAGTCAAACAAATATGATAATTATTTTTTGAAAATAATACGTAAGAATTATCACATGCCAATAACCTTGCTTGCTTCTTTGATATGATGCCTGACCAAATGGATGAGAGTATTGACCTGCATACAAAATTTGTAAACAGTTAGTTACATTGTTCATTAAAATTATAATGATGTGATGACAGTTGGTTACTATCAGTTTGCAGAAATTCAGATCTGTATCAATGCTAATGCTGCAATATTTTAATTTATTGAACTATTTAATAAAAGCTATATGCTGAAAACTTAATGCTGCTGTATCAATTAATTCAATCAACCTGAAAAATTTCTCCTTCCTTTAATCATCAGGGGAAATAAATTCACTAATAGAAATGGCAAATGTATACCAAGTCTGAACAATTACTGCATCTGAGTTTAGAAAAGATGAGTAACAAAAACACAGAAGCTGTGTTGTGATATGAGCATTACCGGCAAAACTTAATTAAGAGTGATACAGGAGACAGAACGAAACAAAACCAACTGAAATTAACACCTAATTCGGTTCCAAACTAAAGACTTCAGAAGTCATACTTGTAATACTCTGTTTCTTATTGAAGACTAAAATTTGAAACCAACTGAAATTTGATTGAATAAAAATAGAGACGACAAAACTGAATAATTTGAAAACAAAATTGAAGTAGATATAAAGTTATTAGTACAGGAAAAGGAAATACAGCAGAACAAAGTCTCGTTAAAATTAAGGCCATAAATTAAATTAATTAAAAATTTTACCTTCTGTAATCATATGCGGATTTTCGTTCGCAACTGCAGTGATATTTTGGTCGTTGCTATTTGATACTTCAGCAATTTCTGGATAAGACACTATAATCAAAAATCAAACAATGTCAATTAGTTTATATTTCTAAAGAAAGAACAGTTTTTGCTAAAAACTATTTGCATAGATCAACATTTCAAAGGACATAAAATAGACCCACCTGTTTTCCATCTACGTGATTTAACCTGATCAACACGATTACATCTAGTTCTTGTTGCAA
This sequence comes from Rosa chinensis, assembly GCF_002994745.2. Taxonomy (NCBI): domain Eukaryota; kingdom Viridiplantae; phylum Streptophyta; class Magnoliopsida; order Rosales; family Rosaceae; genus Rosa; species Rosa chinensis. The sequence continues at coordinate 20,676,923 of NC_037091.1, read as the reverse complement.
CAAAGCCCTCACCACTGCAGATTCGTTGAATTTTCTGTTGATTCTGACGATTTTCAGCATCACACTGTTCTAACAATCTTTTTGCTCCTCTCATCATAGTTTTTGGTGCCATCACTGCATTCAAATATGTAATCCAGTTTAAATTTCAGACAATTATCTCTAATAATGATAATTTGTAAGTCCATTCATAGTCTCATAGATAGACACACACTAACAATAACCTATTAATCACCTCTTCCATAACATAAACTGAATATCAGTGGTAAACTGAATACAAAACTACCTGTAAAATTTCTATCTAAACCCAAAACAGCAAAAGAGACTGACAGCACGCTGTCCTCTAGATCTGCAGAATGAAAAAAAAAAATATTTACACTATATGATAACACTTTAGACACAGAAACTATAAATGAATCACCGATGAAATAGAATAGAAGTTTATATCCAATTTGAATCATTCTTACCATTTTTAGAATCAATCATGAGATGATCCAAAAAATCATCAAATTCAAACTGAAAGTAATACATTACGTAAACACAGCATGAATCTAAGTACAAACTTTACATCATTTTGAATCAGAATGTAAAAAACTGAACCAAATAGCATCCCCAAACATATCATCACTAAATTACTAACTAATTTGCATTAATACCACTAATGAACATCAATATGAACATATCAATTCTATGTTAACTACATACCTGAATAGCAATAAGACAGTGAGATACTTCCAAACAATGTACAGAGGAACAACGGCAGAAGAATAATACACACACTTCTTTGCATATAATCTGAAAAACACAAACAAAAGAGCAATCAAATTTGAAAATTAATCATTAAGCTGCCAAAAAACATAACCAAGGTATTATAATCTAGCAATCACATTGTTTGGTACAGAGAAAAGGAGGTATTATAATTTAGCTTCCAAATAGAGTTTTGTTTGGTATTATAATTTAGCAATCACTTATTGCTCAACAAAATGTGTAACTTTCAACAACTACATAAATGAGGTTGGTATAGATAATCAGAGGGAGAATGGAATCAATACCGAGCCTTCAAAATTAGATTTCCAAAGTCTCTGGTTTTATGTTTCGGCTCTTCAAGAGTAAGTCTCACCTGCAAAACCAATATAGAGAAAAGGAGGTTTGATATATCGGTGTGGATTGTACACAGAGTGTAATAAAAGGAATACATATTGAAACTGGACGTCAATTTGCTAGTTATTCACTTGTGTATAAAATGCATCTACATCTCATTTACATCTCATCATTTTTTTGTGTATAAAATGCATCTACATCTCATTTACATCTCATCATTTTTTTGGTTATGATTAATCTGTTTTTGCTATGGGATGATATGCAGTTATCAAAGAATGAAACTTATGAATTAAGAAGGTCTATACAGAAGTTGGAAAGGAGGTTCAAGTAGGTTACTATATGCAGTGATATCTACAGCTACGTGACTCTTTCTGTCTTTCAGATTAAAAATATCAAAATCAGTTAAGAATACCCAAAAAAAAAAAAATTATATATATAATTAAAAAATATCAAAATGTACTTTTATGTGCTATAGTGTGCATCCAAAGAATAATTAACCAAAGGCTGAAAGTAACTCCCAAAAAGCATGTCCAATTCAAAACTGAAAAACAGTAATCAACCATGACCACAATAGGGAAAAAAAAAAAACACTTTAATATCTTTTTCAAAACTTGAATCTGTACAAAACTAACCAAATTAAATGATATTTACCTCCAACAAAGACTCCAAAAGCTACACCTCTTTCTTCTTCACTGAGAGATCAATGAACTGACAAAACATAATACCAACCAATCACATGCATTGACAATCAACACCAACCAATCTGATCAAAAATAACAAACTAAATTCACGTAATCAAGCAAGCCACTATTTAATGTCTGAGAAATTCAGAAAAAAAAAGAGTTTAGAATCTAACACAACTTAAGAACATCCAAATCTTACCACAAATACAAACTACCCCATACCCACTGCAATTGACTGGCTTTAGTTCAAAAAACTTCTATACCTGTCCAAGAATACCCATTATCTCTTTTCCCTAACCCATTCTTTCTTCGTCAATGAAGAAGATAGTAATACCCAACTTACCTCAACCTATATAGATATCGATTAACAATTTAAAGGTCCAAGCAAAACTTAATTCCACAAATAAGACATAGACTAATCAGATACAAAAATGCTCAAAAAGAGGAAAACAATCAAAAATACATGGTATGCCACTTCAAAACAGAAAAAAACAAAGTAGCTCAGATATTAAACTTAATAAACAGGATTTTAATCCTAACAAAAATGCAATCACATCTCATTAATTTGGTGATCCTGCAGGATTTTTGGCTAAGTTACCCATTTTTTGGAAGACTCTAAACAAAACTGCAGAATATCTCTAAACATTAACAAACATCCAATCATATGAGATTATTTTGTTTAATGAAAGTTAATGAGATGTGTCTTTCCAAATCCATAAGTTTCTTTGAAATTTCCAATACTCTATTTCTAGCGCTCACCTATATACACTATATACTGAAACTGACCAAACAGAAAGAAACTGAACTACATTGCAAAACTGATACACAATACACAAACAATATAAAACTAACCCAAAATTTTCAAACAAAAAAAAAAACACACTGAAAACTCTATCTTCTAATTTTTTTCAATCAACCATCAAAATTGCAAAGCCCAGGGGAAATAAAATACTAAAAAGATCAAAATCTGTATCTGTCAAAAGGCAAAGTCCAGAAAATGATCCTAAACTCAAAACTAAAGCCAAAATTGCAGAAATAACATGGCAGTTAATTGTACTAAAACTAAGCACCCTATTCAATACAAAAGCATATATATAAACGATCCCTAATTTTATCCACTCATCAATCCAGTCGTAAGGTGCAAACACCAAATTTCACTTAATGAAAAAAAAAATAGCACTATCTAATCCTAAGTAGAATTAGAGAACAACATGTAGAATACAAAATCTTAATCTTTTGGTGTTACTATGCTAATGAAGTTTTGGTGGTGTTACAGTTGGTACAAAACGAAATTATGTTTTTGACTTTCAATAACATACATAGGCTTAATGGTGAATTTATCTACTTAGGATTGTTTTCTGAAAGCAACTTTTGTTGGCACTGTGCATTTGAGAAATTGCTATGCTGAATTTAGAGGCTCTAAGAGCAATGGCAAAAAGAGGAGATTTCACCACAGATATACCCAAATCAAACACACACACCTCTTCGACCAAAATCTTCAATCTCTCCTCTTCTTTCTCGTACCCCAACGATCTACCATCAAAATCAAAAACCTTATATCAAATCCAAAGGAAAAGAAACAACCATATTACAAAACTTCACTTCAGTTACCATTTCAATTAATCATATTAGCCAACTCTTCAATTAAGCATAAAAACAGCAAAGAGACTAACTGAATATAAATTTCAACAAACTCAGAATCGAAACTCTGAAATTATAGAATCAAATTCAATCACCCAAGAAAACCCCAAATTCAGTAACCCTAACCATAAAAGCTAATCAAACCCAACACAACAAAACTCAATTCGCAATTTCCTAACCCGCAATCAATAACCTGAATCAGAAGAGAACAACAAAAACCCCAACCAAAACGAAAAAACATAGAAATCTGGGAAACAATACCTTCGATACGAAACGCTCTTCTCTCCACCGATCTGAATCTCACAGACTCCAGTCTCGTATAAAACTGCTTCGACTTCTTCTTCTACTGAATCAGAGGGGATCGAACTCGATGATGATGAGATTATGAGAACAAACTTTGGACTCTGGTAAATGATTTCTATTGTGAAACACCACCACCATCAGACTAAAACAGAAACCATCGCGTAAGAAGGGTGTAGAAGAATGGCAAACTTGTAATTGACGGAGACAGCAAGGGCAAAAGCGCCACTTCATTTTGCACAGTGATGAACAGTTAACCGGGCTTTAGATATATGTACTGGAAATTGTACCCGCGCTTTGCTGCGGAATTTGTGCTTGCAAACAAATGAGATCTATGAAATACAAAAGGGAAATTACTGCATTCTATTGAAATAGCGAAATTTCAATTTAGACTTTACTTGCTATTGAAGCTGGTTCAAAAATGCTAGTTGCACAAAAAGATTAGTTGCTCCTTTACAAAAAGTAGCAGGTGGAGTGTCACGTCCCGAATTTTGAATAACCAATTCAAATCCGAAACGTGAATAATAACTATTACAAATAAACGTTCTGAAATTTTTTTTTCTGAACAACCACACCACAAGCCACTCAAAATTCAAATCTCGAAAACCTCGAGTTAATTATTACAACTCACTCATACAAGTAAGATTGTAAAGCTCTAAATGAGCATAACAAACCTCTCAATAGAAATTCAGAGTATCACATGCAGCTACTCTACACAGCTCGATCGCCTTCCTGATTCTTCTGTCCTGTAGGATTACCCGCTACACTGTTTGAATAGTGTACCGGGAATTGCAACAACACAAAACCCGGTAAGCTTTTTGCAAAGCTCGTGAGTAAACAAGAAGGAACTGTTGATTTATTAAATTACAATTCTTACAGTTCAAGTAAAAACTCAACAGTATTACGTCTGCAAAGAGACATCAATCCATTCATGGAAAACCACAAGGAATACATTTTCACTATCCACAAATCACAATACCCACAAAGCAATCCACAATCCCCAAAATCAGTCACTAAAATCACCAACTCTAAATCACCAAAGATTAATACGGGGTCTAAACTCACATCTTTCTTCTCAAAACCCCGAAAGCGTATTTATACAAATACGGTGACTGACAGACTAGAGTTCTATCTGAATCATAGCCCATCACCTGGCCTAGGTTATGGCACTCTACATGATTGTCAATATCGCAGTTCATCAACATATGTTAGAACATCCGATACTCATACTCAAATAACCGTAGCCCGTCATCCACTTAGGATTAGAGCATCCGGTATGCATACACAACTAATCGTAGCCCGTCATCCACTTAGGATTAGAGCATCCAATATGCATACTCAACTTAGCCCGTCACCCGATAAGGGTTGTGGCATCTCCTACACTCAACCAATCGTAGCCCATCATCCACCTAGTATTAGAGCATCCGATTCCCTCATACTGGTCACTACGTCGACCCTAAACTCAACCAATCGTAGCCCATCTTCCACCTAGGATTAGAGCATCCGATTCCCCCATGCTGGTCATTATGTTGACCCTAAACTCAACCAAAATCGAGTACAATAATATTCTTCACACAATAGGATCAATAATTCCATGGTACGTACTATTATTGTGTATATATGTACTCAAAATACAACTCCAAAAATCACCAATCCATACTCAATCATATCATCACTCAATACCACGTCATACATGAATTTTCAATATAATTCCATCAATCACTATTATCATAAGTGAATATGGTAATTCACGTTTGCGATTTCACATCAATTAAATTATTATAAAATCACACATCTCCATGTCATACCATTCCATATATAATCACGTAAATATATATATATATATACGTAATCACCCACTCAGGAATGACCACTAATACCAACTATAGTTCACACAAGAAAATCATGAAATTCATTTTGTATAATAGAAATCATTTTACTTACCTATGGACCGTAGTTGATCAAGTCCACATAATTTAAAACAAATATTTATTCCATAAATATTTTCACACAATTACGACAAAAGTAATTAAATAATCGGTTCGTAATATGAACCACGTGAGGTTTACTCACCTCTAATCCAACTGCGTCTTCTTAGCAGCACAACCACGATTATACGAATCGTTCGCCAAATCAAACCGTCAAACACCTAATCATAAATGACTTGAATTTAGCCAACAACTCATAAACAAAATTAAACGACGATCCAACGGTCGGATTCGAAAATAAAGGTGATCCAACGGTCGGATCGAAATTATATGATGATCCAACGGTCGGATCCTCACGGATCGCCCTTAGGATCATCCTCCAAAATTATCACGAAGATCCAACGGTCGGATCTTCCTGAATCGTCCTTATAAACATCTCCACAAAATTTCATGAAAATCCGACGGACGGATTCTCACGAATCGCCTTCCGAATCACTATTTCACAATTATACGAAGATCCAACGGTCTGATCTTCGCCCGTGACCTCACAAAGTCACCGGGACAGTCATACGATCAACATATTAAAACATGAAGTAAAACCGATGGTCTGATCTTCACAGATCGTAAACGGAAGATAAAACGTAAAAAGGTCAAAACGTAAATCCACTATTTGTCAACTTTTTCTAAAATAACCTTGTAATATATCAAAACGCTCGTATGGATGCATAGATGAATAAACTGAAAACAGAACACTAAAATAAGGCCGGACGCTCCGCCACGCGCCGCCACAAGCGGCGGGTCAACCGGTGGTCAACGGCGGCGGTCAACGCCGGGTCAACCACCTCCGATGCAAAAGTCGTCAACTACAAACTTCTTCAAAATAACAGGGTGATCAACTTTCATACCTGGAGCTAAGTCTGGTTCGGCCTAGATCGTCCTAGATCAAGCTTTGAAAGTTGGATTAATCTGGTGCGTCCGATCTGATTGCAGATCGAATCTGGGACGTCGAAATCTTCAACTCGTGATCTTTCACTCCACACTCAAAATCGTCATGCAAGGAGGATATGAGGATGATCAGGGGGAGGAGGAGATCACGAAAATGGGAAGGATCGGCCCATGCATCGCCGGAAAAATAGTTTTCCGGTCGGGTCCGAATCGACTGGTCTGGCTCCTTCGATCCACGTCTGGGGGCAACGGCGGGGCGAGACGACTTCAGAGGGAGGCTCGGAGTGGAGCGGCGATCACGGGGAGCACCGGGTCGTGGCCGGAGGAAGAGCGACGGAGCCGCTGGGGCCGGGTCGGGTCGGCGGGTCTGCCGGCCTGGGAAGGGTTTCCAGCGCGAGAGAGAGAGAGAGAGAGAGAGAGAGAGAGAGAGAGAGAGAGAGAGAGAGAGAGAGAGAGAGAGAGAGAGAGAGAGAGAGCGGGGGACTATTCCGCAAAAAGAGAAATCTTCGTCCTTAACTAAAAAAAAACAGAAATCTCATATTTATAGAAAAATCCCAATTTTCAAATATTCATAACTTATTCGTACGAACTCCGAATATTGCGTTCCATATATGCACGCGATCGTATCGACGAGTTCTACAACTTTCATGAAGGAAGTTTTCCCAAATTCTGTACGTATAAAAAGTCGATTTTCGCGTGCCCCTAATTAACGTACGTTTTCGAAATAAAATCGTTCGAACTAATTACACACTTCTCCAAGCTTCGTACATTCTCCCATGACCACGAAATCATTCTAAAATATTGTCGGAAAATAATTTGGATTTTTCATTGTTGTTTTGTTTGGTTTTTGTAGCGTTTTGGATCCCATGAGGGCTACAAGATGCAAGTAGCGTTTTGGATCCCATGAGGGTGTTGTTTATGCTTGGTGAGGTAGCAAACTAGCCTTGCTAGTAGAGGTATCTACAAGTCCCCGAAGTCCCCGAGTAAGAGGAGCTTCTTGGTTGGGGAGTTATAATCATGAAGTCATCAAGCATAAACAATGTCCGAGAGGCGCCTAGCCCCTACAAGTCCCCGAGCTCCGTAAGCAAGAAGGGACTCTTTTAACCTACACAATGAGACAAAAACGCGCATATGTAGAATGCTTGTTGTATTGGTTACCGCTCGTATTAATGGAATGCGAAAAGAATTCGTTTTGTTGTGAACAACAAATGGTAGAAGAACTCAATATTCCATTAATGTGTATGAACATGTAAAATATTAGTAGTTGTATATGTGGATCTTATGGCCATATAACACGCACAATAGATAGTGGCAAGTGTAATGGGTGTCCAAAGTAATTTTGTGGGAGTAGTCCCGGTGACATAGAATGAAGTGTTTGTGAACTTGGGGCTTAAGTAAAACATGTTGGACATGATCGAGCAAGTTGGGTTGTTCGAGCAAGTTGGGTGTAGTTGAGTGTGTAGGCGCTGTGCGAGCATGCGAGGTGTGGCCCAAGCGCAAGTCGTGGCCATACTCGATACCCAAGCGAGTCGTAACCCGAACAAGTCGTTTATCCGAGCATGTTTAATTAAGTCGTAAGTGTCACAAGCTTCTAGATCCATGTCACAAGTAATTGAATTTAAACATGTATGTGTGTAGCATGTACTTGTAGTAAAGTTGCTAATAACATGTTGTAGGCATGCTTAAGGGTTATAGAGACATGTATAGTCATGGCATCGGCGGTAGCTCAAATTGTAAGAGCGTAAAGATAAGAGGAAGGCACTTATCTTATGCCGATTTGAGGTTCATTGCTTGTGGTGGATAAAGTACTCCGATAATGTATGTCAACTCATAGTTGAGGTTGAATGCTCAATAGAAATAGTTGAATTTCCTTGAAACAAAATAGATGATTAATATGTAGATTTGAAAAATCAACACTAATAATTTGCATATGTACTTTGATAAAATTGTGAGCAAAGTGTATATGGCACAAGTGAGATAATCATGTTGCATTGATATATATATGGTGAGAAGTATGAGTATCCTTCAAACAACAAAAGCTAGAAATGCATAGCAATTTTGATGTCACCATGTACATAAGTTAAAGACATATATGCATATGAGGATATGCAAGAAGCAAAGAAAGGATGCTTTAGGTCGTTGCTTTCTGTGTCATGAGGCATGTGTTAAAAAGGGCGAGTAGAGATGGCGCATGCGACCAGTTTAACAAGTATCCAAAGTGGGATATAATCATGCATGACAAAGCTAGCATGCATGAAAGCAGTAAATGAGCTTAACGTGGTAGTTAGGGGACTTTGTTTGCACATGTATGTATGTACATATATTATAAACACTTTATGGCATACAATGACACAACATGCTGTCATGGACAGATGATTATTGTTTGACTTGTGCAAAGCCATGGGTGCGTGGTATCCACATTAAGCTAAAAAAATAGATAAAGAAAGAAGGAAGAGAAACTCAGCTTTGTTGGCCTTTCTGTTGCAAGCGGCATGGAATCGATGGAGAAAGAAGACCACTGCAATTGTTGGCGAAGGAAACTCGTTCAGCTGAGAAGTTCGACGGAGGAAGCTCTTCAGCGGAGAAAGCTCGTCCAGCTGAGAAGTCCGGTGGAGGAAATTCAAAGTTCGGCGGTGAACTTCCAGCGGTGAAGTTCGACGGTGAAGTTCGAAGTTCGGCGGTGACCTTCTAGCGGTGAAGTTCGACGGTGAAGTTCGAAGTTCGGCGGTGACCTTCCAGCGGTGAAGTTTGACGGTGAACTTCGAAGTTCGGCGGTGAACTTCCAGAGGTGAAGTTCGACGGTGAACTTCGAAGTTCGGCGGTGAACTTCCAGCGGTGCCGCTAGGCAGTGACCTTCCAGCGGTGAAGTTCGGCAGTGAACTTCCAGCAGTGCCGCTCGGCGGTGATGAGGCTAGAGGAGTGGAGCGTGGTTAGCAGATGTCGGCCAACGGAGCTCTTGGCCGGCGGACTGTGACCAGCGATGGTAGGCCAAGAAAGGTCTGCCGGCGGTAGCTATGGCTAGCGGAGGTGGTGTGCCTAACAATCGTGGCTGTTGGAGCTTTCTTAGCGGTCGTGGCCGGCGGAGTTTGGCTTTTGTCCAGCGGAGCGGAGGACAGTCGGCGGAGGGACCTTGGCATAGGGGCTGTCTCGGTGCTCAGCGGAGCACTTGGCTGTGACTTTGAGCTCGGCGGAGGCTCGGAGTGTGGCGGAGGATAGCTAGCGGTGGCAGCTGGTTGGCGGAGCGGATCCTTGCTCGTGGTCTTGCAACCTGGCAGAGCTTGGCGGAAGATGTCGGTGGTGAACAGTCCAGCGGAGCGGAGCATGGTGCTCGGCGGAGCACTTGGCCGATGGAGTCTTGGCTAGACTTGGACCTCTGGCCAAGCTTGGCGGAGGGTTAGCCGCTGGATACGCGTGGCGGAGCATTAGCCGCTAGGGCTGGGCTGTCCGTGCCGGAACTGATGCTTGACGTTTGTCGGCGACAGGCGAGAGTCAAGAACCGCTAGGTGATGAGCGACAGGTGCTGGATGACGAGTGAACTGCTAGGCCTTCTTGTTATATTAACGCCAATGTTTGGAGTCAAACCCTGCAATTTGAACACTAGCGGTAGGGGTTGCTGGCGGTGCGGAGCTTGTGCTGTGGTGGCGCTGATGCTGGCACTTGCCGCTGGCGTGCTGGCAATGGGCGCTGGCATGCTTGCTCTAGGCTGGGTTGGCGGAGCGGAGCCGCTGATGATGATTGCAGTTTGGTGCTTGGGCGCCCAGAGAAGATTTATGGGTGTCCAGAGTAGTTAGCGCCAATTTTTTTTTTTTTTTTTTGTAGGTCAGCGTTGACCACTCCAATTCGGCGTTGACCGACCTTGACTAGGCGTTGATCGACCCTAATGGGCGTTGACCAAGCATGATGGGCGTTGACCAAGCATGATGTGCGTTGACCAAGCACTAATTTGATGTTTACCGAAGTTCATGGTACGTGACGAAGCCATTGTGTTGGCTTCCCACAGACGGCGCCAATGTTAACGCTTGGATCCGTTGGGGATCTAATTAACGATAAGTAAAGAGAGTGAGAGAGAGAGGGTGACACGAGATGTATAGTGGTTCACCTCCCGCCTTAGCGGGAGACTACGTCCACTTGAATGTGTACTAGTGTGTCGAGCCTTGCGGCCCAAGGGGATTACAAAAGATGTAATGGGATGAATTGAATTGTGGGAGGAGGCATTCCTTTTATAGGTGAAGGAATGCTTCTCCTTTACATTGTTTTCGATGTGGGACAAGCAAAGATAACTATTCTAGTGTAGAAAGCCTAGTTGTGAGGGCATGTTGGCAAGGCCGGGAAGGTGGCTTCCCGGCGACGGATTTGCCACTTCTGGATACCGTGGCGTAGCTTGCACATAGGGCTACAAGATGCAAGTAGCGTTTTGGATCCCATGAGGGTGTTGCTTATGCTTGGTGAGGTAGCAAACTAGCCTTGCTAGTAGAGGTATCTACACGTTCTATATCAAAATCAACCAGAGAATAGGAAAAAGTGCATACTTGAATAAGAATAAATGATTGAGATGGTGCAAAGCAACAAAAAAAGGAACAACAGCAAAAGGAGTGAGATCTAAACTCCTTCGCATGAAATCTACAAAAACCAAACAAAACAACAATGAAATCCTGAAATAAATCGTTAAGTCACCTACTTCAAAAGAAAAAAGAGTTTTTGTTTTGGTAACAAAAAAAGGAATCAACTATACCTCAAGAATAAACCGAGCAATAGCAAATTTGAGACTTTAAGCAAAAAACACATTTCTATTTTCTTACAGTAACAAATTTAACAAACAAAGAGAGTTTGTTTTGGCAACCACAAAAAAAAAAAAAGGTTCTAGGTTTCAATTGTTAAAAAAAAAAAAAAAAAACCAAAGAAGCAATCAGAAAAATTTATGCTAAAAATAGATGATCTCTTGTTTAGTTTTCCAGTCCTTTTCTGGGTTTTTCACTGCCTACACTTGTTTAGAAGCCTGATTGGAGAAGCAAAAAACAGTTTGTGTATGAAAGACTTTATCTTTTCCTTTCAACTGTATTTTTTTTTTTTAACAAAATTCATTTCAAATATTAAGGAAGATGACAATTAACATTTCATCTTGGATATCAAAACAGTTATTACAAAATGTATGATATCAATTTGTAAGTTCTCACGGATAGAAATACATTCAAATACTGCCATGAAGGCATCTCATTAAACCAACAAAAGTTTTTTTTTTTTTTTTTTAAATTACTGCAAAAAATCAATAACGATAAATATTCATAAAGCTGCTAGTTAAAAATGTCAGTATGCTTACCAGCGTTAGTTTAAGGTGTAACCTATCGATTTATTGAAATTTGGTAACATGCAGCAAGAGTACTTATAGTTAGAACTTAGAACTCATATTCATCCTCAACCAAACACTCTATCCACAAACAATTATATCATGCTATCATCTACAGAAACTCAATGCAACAATGAAGAAAACAAAGTTTTTACCAGCCAATATGTAGAGTCCTATATCCTGCTTCTGCAAAAGCCGTCAATGAGATTGGTAAGTGAAGACATCAATCAGTATGACCACAAACACAAAGGGAACACACTACAGAGTACAAAAGTAGTGAAAATTAGATGCATTTTTGTAATTAACATAATACAATTAGGATTGAAATATAGGGTCTATGAACAGCTGGCATTAAACTATCTATGAAAACCACATTTGGATTAAAATCTCCTTGGTTGTGGAGCACATGATGTATTTTGTATTTTCTCTTTCATAGACATGAAATTGCACTGCATTTTAATTGGTAACGTGCATCTTGATCTAGCTTAATAGTGAGTTTAAATGTATCAGTAGATAAAGAGAAAAATATGCTCAGGTGTCAACCATAATGCTAACTGCAAGTTAACTGAACTTCAAAAGTTCCCGTCATGTGTAATCTTATTGTCTAATTTCTTCAGAATGTAATTATACTCTCTAAATGGAAATCATATCTAAACAGAGTTCATTGATCTTCAGAATGTAATATTATTGTCTAATGGAACTCATATCTAAATGGAAATCATCAATCTCAGAACGTTATCTTCATTTGAAAATATTTGTTTCAGAAACAGTATAACTAAAAAGGAAAAAGAAAAGAAGAAAAAGAAAAAAGAACTCATGAACCCAGTATTTTCCACTCAAAATCATAAACATTACCATTTACTAAACAACAAAAAAGATTTAAAATTACATTCACCATTTATAAACAAAAACAGTGGATGGAAGTCATGAAACAGAAGCCAGTTCAATGTTTGCTCTTTGCAAGATATACAGAGAGGTTTCATTATAGAAAAGGTCACAACTTTAGTCTAATTAAGGTTATCCGGAATGGCATAGTCCTTAAGGTAATTAATGTCGATTCATCTATCCACCCAAACAGAAATAGACTTCTAAAATTAAGTACTATAGCACGCTTTGTAACAAAAGGTTTGAGTGGTTGACTGGCAGTTTTGCCAATATATATTTAACAACAACTTAACAGGACCAATTCCGGACTTTTGTCTCAATTGTCAAATTTAAATGTCCTGTATGCAGGTATCAGAAGCTTCATTTCACTACAGAGATTTTTATAAGGTTTTTATAGGGATCTCCATTTTGAAATGATACATTTCCCCAATAATACAAAAGGAGAAAGTTAGGAGGAGCCATAAGAGGTAGAGATAGAAGAGACTATACCCTGTCCCCGCAAAGAAGGTTAAAGGAAATATGAGCTCCCAATCATTATAGTCATGCTGCAAAAATTAAACCCAATTATCAAACACAGTAGAAGAAAGACTGCAGAAATTTCAGAGAGGCTTGTACTTGGAAATTAATCACATACCAAATAGATGAGGCATCCTCAGCCATAGTTGCATCACTCAAGTATCCAGTCATCAATATTAGGATTCTGAAATACCAAATAGAGACATGACATATGATAAAATAAAGAAAGACCCGAAAAACATTAAACACAAATTATCAGAGCTAAAAATAGATGTAGTAAGTCAATAATATCAAACAGAGGAAAAAATATCAAACGGAGGAAAAAACACAGATGTGCTACTTTTACAACTTGAGAACCTATTTTTACTTGAATACCATCTCTAAAGAACTTTTCTTCAGCAAATGTTGTAACTCGTGTCAAACATGTAAGACCAAACCAAGCACATAACAGTTGACTTAACGAATACATCAATTGCAATAGTTAACTTGACCAATACCTTCAATTACAGAAATGTATATGCCTTACTCGGATGTCCAAAATATGAGAGCTTGCTTCTATTATAGTAATGGATACATCATCTTTAACAGAAGGGTACAACTTGGCTTTATCCTCAACTACAAAGTCATGAATCTCTGCAGAAAACTCCACACCTGCTGGACGGCCACCAACAACTACAAAACGCAAAAGTCGAAGAACCACGACAATCAAACTACTTGATCAATCATGAAGAAATTAACAAAGAATCAAAATTCAACCTATTGGGAAATTCAAGATTCAATCACCAAGAAATTGAATTAGTTTACCTTCGGGTTGGACTGCCCGGGCTGATGATTTCCCTGAGAGCTTCCCGTCCCCCTCCTCTTCTTTTCTCCCTTCTTCCTCTCTCTCTGTCCCTTGTTCCAGACACAAAAATTAATATATTTATTGGTACTGACAGAATTCAAAGATGTAGCTAACAAATTTGACTCCATCCATGCCATAGAAATTACCTGATGAATTTGCTCGAAATCGACAATGATGCACTCATGTGAACTTGAATAACAGTGGAGAAGAAAGATTTATGGAAGGAGTTATGGAGAGGATTTGTTTGTGATTCGAAATCCCTTCTTCTTCTTCTTCTTCTTCTACCCAGATCACTCGGCTCTCTTCGTTCTCTCTCAACAGATGTGAACACGCGATTAGGGGTGATATTGATCCCTCTCTGGATTCTTCTGGCGACAATCGAATCAGAAGGTTACAAAAGAATGGCAAACTGTAATTGAGGAAAGTAGAAAGGCAAAAACGTCACTCCACTTTGTGAACAGTGATGAACAGGAAACCGGTGCTATTGAGCTTTAGTAGTTTAGTATATTGTATAATAATATAATAATGTGTTTATTCACATCAGATGAGGTTGTGATAGTCATTGTAGACTAGGGGTGGGTTCGGTACGGTACCGGATCTTGAAGCCCAATACCACGTACCGTACCAAACTAAGTTGGTACACAAAAAAGCCTACCATTACCGGCCACAGAAGTCGGTATACCAACTTTTCGGTATATCGATATCTCGGTTCGGTTTCGGTTGGTTGGGCCTAGTACCGAGTTTAAAATTGGGCCAGATTTCAGCTAAGTCCCAACTAAAATTTTAAAAGCCCAAACCTGTCAACAAATGAAAAAACTGCAATCCTCACATCAATTTGAAGGGCCAACCTGGAAATGAAAAATAAACTAAAAACTCTCATACATCAACTTCACTACTTGAGTTCATCACTTATTCACTCATACATCAACTCCCTTCATCACTCCATAGTTCATACAATTTTTAAGTCAATAATTCATAGTTCACAGTTCACCCAAATGAGGCCTTGATTAGTTGATTCTGCAAATTCAGTTGAGTACCTATAGCTGCAAAAAAGAAGAAGATAGAAACAAAACATACAAACATCAAACATAAATATAACAGTTCATAATAGCTTTCAGTTTCTGTCAAATGCACCTATCATCAACCTAACGAGGATATTTTATTCCTACCATTTCATAAAAATGGAATCTTTCACTGTATTTCATGCTTTTTCCTAAGCACACATTTGGCAACAGACACAAACCAACTTCAACTTCTTCTACAAAAGTTCAAAACTTCAAATATCTTAGAAAACCACAACACAGGTCTATCATAAAACTAAAAAATCCACAACCTTTCTCACAAATTCAAAAATTTTGATGCATTACAAAGCAAGAAACGAAAAAAAATAAAAGAACAAGCTTTACCAACCAAAAAAAAGCACATACCCAGAGCTGAGGCTTCACTCATCTGAGAGCTCCTCACGTCTCTCCTTCTCCATCAGCCTAAAACAACCAACAGCAAAAAGAGCACATAAAATTAGTAAAACTATTAGAGAATCCATAAACAACCGGGTGCTCAAGCAAAAATCCAAAAGGGTATTCCAATTCACAACACCCACCAAGCAGGCAAGTAGAATCAAGAAAAACAAATCCTGAATCTAGAATTGAATCAAAAAGATTAAGTCTTTGGATATCAAACTGGTATAAAGGGGACAAAAAACACAAAAAACCCAGAAAAAAGAAACTTATTACTAGCATCTTCATGAGTCAAACAAAGATCTGAGCAGCAGCACTAACCAAAAAGAGAGTAGAGGACATGAATCGAATGAATTGATACGAGATTTTCTGGGTTTGATTCGAATCGAACTTCAAAGGAGAGGTCCAGAGGCGGAGAGTTCTGGGTTTGAATCGAAAGAACTTCAAAAGAGAGGTCAAGAAGGCGGAGAGGCGGAGATTTCTGGGTTTGAATCGAAACGAGAAGCAGAGAGAGGGCGGAGCCGCGGAGAGGCGGAGATCGGGAGATGTCTGGGTTCGAGCCTTCGAGGCCTCGAGGGAAAGAGTGGCTGAGGGGAAGAGTGAGTGAACTGGATTGGGTTAATAGGTTCTGTACTCTAATCAACGGTTATAATAAGATTTGAAATCAAACTATTAATGATCAACGGTTCAGATCGAAAGATGTAAAATATATTTAAATAAATAAATAATATATATAATATACGGTACGGTACGGTATACCGTATTTATCTGAAAATCAGTACCAGTACCGTACCATTATCTGGAAATCGGTTCGGTACTACCGTACCAAAGTCTCGGTAACCAACATAGTTGGTTACCAACATTGTTGGTTCGGGTGGTAATCGGTTGGTTGGTTTGGATCGGTAGAATTTGCCAGCCCTATTATAGACAGGCCTGGCATTTGAACCCGTAACCCGCACGAAACCCGTACGCTAAAAGCCTGCACGAACCCGCTCAATTATTAATTCGGACTGAGAAAAACCCGCACGTTAAAAA
This sequence comes from Rosa chinensis, assembly GCF_002994745.2. NCBI lineage: Eukaryota > Viridiplantae > Streptophyta > Magnoliopsida > Rosales > Rosaceae > Rosa > Rosa chinensis. The sequence continues at coordinate 20,660,247 of NC_037091.1, read as the reverse complement.
CCGGCAAATTAACTGGTCAGGCCGTGCTAGACCCGTTAGGCCCGTTGAACCCGTTAAGTTATTTCTGAAAATTAAAACCCGTTAGGCTCTCTATCTTTAGCTTTGTCTCTTGTTTGTGTTTTTTGGGTATGGCGGGTCTGATCGATCTGAACAGCACGACGGAGGAGGAGGAGGAGGAGACTCCGTCTTCTGGGTCGTCGACCAATTCCTCCGACTCTAATGCTTTGATTTCTGGGTCTGTTTGCTTGGAGCTGTGGCACGCTTGTGCTGGACCACTGATTTCTTTGCCCAAGAAAGGCAGTGTGGTGGTTTATCTTCCACAAGGGCACTTGGAGCAAGTGAATGATTTTCCGGTGTCGGTTTATGATCTTCCTGCTCATCGATCTCTTCTGCCGAGTTGTGGTTAAGCTCCATGTGAGTGTCTGTAGTGCTTAAAGTTTGGGTCTTTATGGGGAATCTGCATTGGGCTCTAGCCTAGAGGTTTCCTCGTTCTCTTCTTAACCGTTAATCACTGTTCGAGCTTCTTCCACTGCCTTCAGTTTCAGTTTCAAAGCACTGGGCTTTTGGTTCGTGTGTTATTGGTTCAGTTTCAGTTTCAATCTCTGTCTGTTGGAAGGTATCTAACTGGGGTTTTGGCAGAGGGGTCTTAGGATTGAAGATGAAGCTCTGGCCATGAACCATTGGGTCTTTCTAGCTATAATTGCAGGTTGTGTATTGAGTAAATACCGTGCTTCTACAATTTGAATTTTGTTGATGCATGTTTAGTTAATTGAACACCCAGTTGACAAAGAGATGGAATTTGAATATGGTTGACAAAGGAAAATCGTTGGTCTGTGAATATGACTGTTGAGAAAATGAGGTGGGATATTCAGATTGTAGTCCTTGTAGCTGTGCTATTGTCTAAAACATACTCTTTTAGCTCTCTGAAATGGTGTAATCTCTTTTTCCCCACTTCAAAAATTATATACATAAATCTTAACCGGTTATAGTTGCTTTAAAAAAAAAAAAATTTGTTTACGGGTTTTAACGGGTTCTATCGGATAACCTGCAAACCCGTTAACTCAACGGGCTTTTTACCGGGTCGGCCTTTTAAGAACCCGGCCCGTTAAGAACTCGCTCGGTACTTGCACTATACCCGCACGTTGCCAGGTCTAATTGTAGTAATTAATTTGAGTGAAATTTCTGATTTGCCCCTGCACTTAACGAAGGGATAACGAAATATAGACAGAAGCACCTTGTTGATATGGTTTTGGAAATTCAAGTACCTATTTGATCACTTTGAAAGTTCAGACCTCACCTAATAAAAAGTTAAAAACCCTTTTTGTTTTGTTAGAAAGAAGTGGTGTGGTGGTTGACCAAGTTCAGTTATAAATTTTTCCAATAAGATTTGGGATAAGTTATGCATGATATTAGGTGATTAATAATTGTCTAATAGTATTTAATAATTATTTTAGTGTTCTAAATGTAACTAATCAAATAAATTATCAAGAAACATGTGAATTATTTCATCAATTTGTGTTTATTATAAAAAAGATTAAATTTATATTTAAAAAATAAAAACCACTTAAGCATCGCCTAGGCATCCGACTAGGCACCTGGGGCTAGTCCCCTGGTGACCGCCAGACTACTGCCTGGTGGTTTTTCGAACCTTGTCGATAATTATTGAATTTTCGGAACCCAAATGTGACATTTTGCCTTTTAAATGGAGTGAGTCTCTTAGATTGTGTTTATATTGTAGATGCCTCTAAAGTTTGTTGAGCTTGTCCATACATTATGCTGCTAGGCATAATCAATTAGGACTGCAGGCAACCTCCAAACGCCACCACCACCACAAATTCCCAACAAGGGAACCAAACCTTCATTCTCCCACCAACAAGCAACCACCATGCACCACAAGCCAAACACTACCTTATTGTTGCTCGGTGCAACCTGATAACATTGCAGCCATGGAAGCTTAATCTCAAGGTAGAAGATGAAGATGAGCTAAAGAGAAAAGAGAGAGAGTATCTATCTGAGTTTTTCCAATAATACCAGCGTGCAGAAAATTATTACAGACTTTATAGTACTCTCTAGATTAAGCCTTAACAAACTTTGGTAATTAACCTTTACAGAAAGTAACTCCAGCTAGGTAAAAGCAATTAACCAACTATGCCACATCTGCTCGATGCATTCTCCAGCAAACTTTGACTAGAGGCACAACATTGACTCGTTAACACCTCCCCTCAATCTCAGTGGGGGTGAACACACTGAGATTGGAGCAATGTATACTGAATACAAGGCTTGTGTAAATCTTTGGCAAGAATATCTTCAGTATGCCCAATAGTAGAAACATCTTCAGTATGCTCAGTAGTAGAAACAAATTGAAGTAACAGCAGATCATACCTTTGCACTCTTTCTCTAACGACATGAAAATGCATTGCATACCAGCTCTTGAGGTAGCCATACCAGTTCTATGAAGCAAATCCTTTGCATATTTTTCTTTACAGAAGAACATCTCATTACTCCTGTAACTTATCCCTTGCTTTCTGAGGCCAAGTTCTTTATTCATAGTAGAATCCCACTCTGATTTTCTAACAACAGCTTTAAAGGTCTTTGGTTCTGTAGCACCTTGAATATCTAGTACAGAAGTAAAGCCATTGAAGTATGCAGACTCATCATAAGCACACAAATCTTGAAATGTCAGCTTCTTGGTAGTTTCATTTTTGGCCCTCGTAAGCATGAAATGCTGAATATATGCTTGATCCATAGGAATACCATGAAAGGGAATTTCGGTCCTTGAGCCTTAAACCGCCTTGGATACGACTACCGCCAAAATAGGAAATATGCATCTATATTAGATTAGCTTCCGACACATGAGATTTGGGTGAAGGAATCTCCCTAGCACCCAACATTTTCATTTTTATTGTTTACATTTCATTTTTATTTTTATTGCTTTACATTTCATTATTATTTGTTAAGTTAAAATCAAACCCCAAACATTAAACTCTTCCACTCATTTGTGCATATCCACCACTAGGCTCTTAGTTGTGATTAGGCTTTGGTGAGAACCAAAACCGAGCATTGCTAGGGCTTGGTGCCTTAGATTAACATTTTTATTTATTTTCTTTTTCTTTTCTTTGTTTGCTAAGTGTCTTTATTTCCGATTACCCAAGGATTGTGGGTTAGCCACTAATCCCCGTGGTACGATAAACTTTGGGCATAATATTTCCCTATCTTGACAATGATACGTACGCTTGCGTAAATGTGTATTCAAGTCACAGCTCTTGAGGTAGCCATACCAGTTCTGTGAAGCAAATCCTTTGCATATTTTTCTTTACAGAAGAACATCTCATTACTCCTGTAACTTATCCCTTGCTTTCTGAGGCCAAGTTCTTTATTCATAGTAGAATCCCACTCTGATTTTCTAACAACAGCTTTAAAGGTCTTTGGTTCTGTAGCACCTTGAATATCTAGTACAGAAGTAAAGCCATTGAAGTATGCAGACTCATCATAAGCACACAAATCTTGAAATGTCAGCTTCTTGGTAGTTTCATTTTTGGCCCTCGTAAGCATGAAATGCTGAATATATGCTTGATCCATAGTTTCCTGACCAAAATCCAATTGAGGTTGTGTCTGGACTTGCTCAGTTCTTGTAGCCATGCGATTAGAGAAGTGTTCAGCTACTCCTGGTGAATCAAACTTTTGCTTCTTGGAGCCACCTTTACCAAATGTGCTTGGAGAAAGTTCAACCCTTGAAAGCACCTCCAGTTTTCTGTCTTTGTCATTTTCAATTTCAGAGAATCCATTTCTTGTTGCAGCATTTGTCTTGGGTTGCAAAGATGATTCTAGCATGGTGGAGTGAATAGGCACATGACCAACACGAGACAACACCATAGGGTCCTTATGATTTGAGTCTTCTTGTGCACAAAGGATATCATCTTTGGAAGAGACAATGGCAATTTGGCTACCAACTTTGGAAGGGACAATGGCAATTTGGCTACCAACATAATGCACAGGATCCTTACCACTTTCATCAATTGGTGCAACAGAACCAAGATGAGATGAAAAATTATTGATGCTATTATGAGCAACTATAGCTATTGGAACATTCTTGTTTGAAGCTTGTGAAAAAAAGAGCGAGGCAATTGCAAGTGCACATCACTGTGATCATTATTTATCACATTCTGTTCACCCCCCTCAACCACAACAGGAGAGACTCCAATGTGGGTGTCAAGAGAGTTATTCAAAATAGAACTGATTGGAAGAACCACTTGTAACTGATGCAGACCAAGGACAGGCATCATGCTGTGTAGAGCAGCAGAAGAAGGACAGGAAGAACCAGTACCAACAAATGAAATACCATGTGCAGAAGCAGAAGCAGTAGACGCACTAGAAGAATTAGCTCTATTGGTATTACATGCAAACATTGCAGTAAGAGTAGAAGGTGATTTAGCTCCGTGAAAAGAAAAGTTAGACCTGTAATGACAGTCCGAGGTTGTATGTCCTTTCAGGCCATAGATTTGGCACACCACAACAGACAAGCTCGGATGATTATGTGGGATATGATTCCTATAAAAGCAGTTCACAACTGTGTGGCCTTTCTTTCTGCATATTTGACATTCTGCAAATGACTTGCCTTTGTTGCTACCATTGTTTTGAAATGTGGAATTGTAAGGCCAATTGTGGAAGCTGCTGCCATTGTACCTGTCATTGCCAGACCAATTCTTCTTATATTTCTCTCTATTATCTCCTCCATCAGACGCATAAAACACTACTACAAAAAGGTCATCAGACGACGGTGGATTTGTGTTGTGTGATGACCAAGCTCACCGTGGTCTAAGTGAGTGTTGTGTGATTGAAAAATCAGACAACGGTGATTTCACCGTTGTGTGATAATAGTTTGCTCAACAGAAATACCTATTTCCGTTGTGTGAGTTCTGCGCAGCATGTGCCTGGCATGGCATGGGCGGCGATGCCTCGGCACATTCAGACAACAAAAGAAAGAATTCACTGTTGTGTGAGATTCATAACACACAACAGATATAACTCATTCTTTGTTGTCTGAGATTCATAACACACAACAGATATTACTCATTCTTTGTTGTCTGAGATATGTAACACACAACAAATATTACTCATTCTTTGTTGTCTGAGATTAATAACACACAACTGAAGTGAAATTATATCCCTTGTCTGTTGATTACTCAGACAACGGAGATGATTTCATTTCTGTTGTGTGTTATGAATCTCACACAACAGAACTTTGTTTTCTTTTGTTGTTGGTTGTTAGTTCACACAACTACTCTATTTGGTTTCTGTTGTGTGTTATGAATCTCACACAACAGAACTTTGTTTCTTTCGTTGTTGGTTGTTTGTTCACACAACTACTCTATTTGGTTTCTGTTGTGTGTTATGAATCTCACACAACAGAAGTTTGTTTATTTTGTTGTTGGTTGTTAGTTCACACAACTACTCTATTTGGTTAGCTGTAGTGTGAATATTGTAATCAAATTGAGTAACAAGCCAGCGACTATTGGACAGTAATTACCACATCAAAAGTACTCAAATCCATATCATTCCATTACCATTTTTCAAACATCCATACATTCAAGTGACTAGGTAATGTACCAAACAAGAAAGCATTCCTAGCTAGCTACACATGAATCAAAAGCTGATATAATATCAATCCAATCCAAACCAAATCTAACAACACAATGCAGCAGGGGAAGGACACAAAAAGCAGAAGCCCTTAGAGTCCAACCCAAACCAAGGAACAAAACCTGCGATCTAACAAAGTGTAGTCTCTCTCTGTCTCTGCGCTTTGAAACTGGAAAAAAGAGTGTGCATGTTCCAATCCTACGCACACACTTTCTGTATAGGGGGGTGATTCCGTTGCAGCTTTAAACTGTTTCGAACAAACAGGTAGCAGGATCATAGTTTGGAAGACATTTCAAGGCCACTCCAACTCTGTCTTCTAGTTTTCCATCCTCATCCACAACAACAACCCCGGTTTCTGGTTCTGATTTCACATCACATTCAATCAGTCAATATGAATAAAAAACAAATTCCCTCTCAGACGAAAACAAATAACAATATTTCAAAAGCTTTCAACCTTGAGATTGACTTCAAAAGCTTGCATGTCTTCGAAATTGAAACCTGCATCCATTCAGGGGAATTTGTTAACATAGTTCATAACATATACAAAACGCAATCATCTCACCAATAATATGGCATTAGTAAATTCTTTTTCACAACAATCATCTCACCAATGCATCCTTTGCTTCTTCTCCAATTGCTTCCTTCATTAATACTGTCTTTCCCTCATCAAGGCTTTCTATGCTTTTATCTGTACAGTCATCTTTCAAAGAGCTCTGAAACAGGACAACCAGCACTAAATTATAAAAAAATTTGATCGGCTAAAGTTTGATATATAACCAAGTGTTGCACTCTTTTATGGGTTTAGTTCTCTTTCTTATGCCCTTGCCTTTTACGGCTTTAACCAAACTTTAAGGTCTGAGCACTATCAATGGTTATATTCTTAAGATGAAATAAAGGCTTCGAAGTCTTTACAATTCATGTACAATTCAAAGGCGTTGCTTACAGATTTTCCCTTTCCACAATGCAAAACATCTGAAAGACTGAAACTTGTGTACAGTTTAAAAACAAAAGCCTAGTTACAGTGATGACTAACCTGACAGATGATTGGTTCTTTACCATTGCACTGATGATCATCAAATGCCTCCTTTTCACTATATTCAGCAGGAGCATCAGTTTCAACTGCCACATTGTCTTTCAGTGCACTATCCAACTGGTCAACATTTAACTCAGGCTCACTCTGAATATGCACAACTCAACCCAATTAATATAAACCTCAACAACTACAAACCAAGAAGGAATATACACTACTAATAAAGTGCTGCTATTGATGTAACATAGGGCACAAAAATGAATATGTTTGCTAGGATACAACTACTGTAGGGAACAAACACTCACTTGGCAACTTTTTCAGGGGTGACATATAACAGCTTGTATTTATAATATTCAGAACTCGATGCTCTAAGAATCTCCTGTTGTTCACTCCACTCCATATTGGCACTTAGGTAAGCAGCAGGAATATTTGCCTAGCAGATATGAGAAGACAAAGGAGGAAGGAACATCATTGTATATTGTTCAATAGAAGAAAAGGTAAAATCCAAATGAAAATAAAGTCTGGAAGAAAAACATTACCTGAAACAAGTCAAAAGAGTCGTGAGAAAAAGATTCAAGTACCTGATATGTCAGGCTCTTACCCCCTCCAATTGGCATTAAAACGAAAACATCATGGCCACTCATTGTAGCATTAATGACCTCTCTTTGGTTGAGGCGGAAAGAGTGGTTACCAAACACTCTCTTATTATTAGCCTGTAAGTTGGCAGCAGCCAGTCAATAATTCGGGTGACAAGTAATGCAAATAAGAAATATGATATAATCGAGGTAAGCACCTCCAGTTCTTTAGTCCACGGGAAAGGACCATCCCTCCACTTCTTGTCATTTGAACCTTCAGTATAGTTAACTTCAACAAACTTTGGGATGTAAGGTTCTCTCTCAACAGGAAAAGAAGAGAAACCAAACTTATCCGTAGAAGAGGATGAAACTGATGATGAATTCCACTCTGCATATCCTCCTGCCTCATTATGTAGATGAACCTCTGAATCAAATCTCACGGGGTCATTCCTGAATGCAGCTGCAAAGGAAAGAAGGCAAAGTTCATTGACATCATCAAGCAGTTCATTTGATATGGCAATTAGCATGTCCTTCATTTCTTGCAAGTGATTTGCAGCTTCTGGGCAAAGTCCTATCTGCATTAGATTCAAGGATTGTGTGCTTATCAAGTTGAGTACAGAATTAGATGGAGGCGCAAAACAGAAACTAAATCATATGGATACCTTAATAGCTCAAGACATTGTGAATCACATTCTAAAAACTATTAAATACTGGGAACAGATAGGAGAACATACATAAAATCGCCGCCCAGCCAAAACAATGCTACGGATCTCACTGCCGCTTGCTACATCCTCATAGCATTCATAGAGGATGTCCATGCAAGGATAATAGGAGGCACTATATGCAGTCTCAAACTCCTTCTTGTCAGCTTCAGACAAAGAGCTGTATATTTCCAACATGCCCTGTAGAAGAGGAGTATAAAAATGAGTTGACTTGTTACCAAATGCATATAGAAGCACACATAAAAGTAAACAGATGCTAATCTGAGCAGAACCTTAGTTGATATGGTTCTTGACACAATTCCAGTAACACATTCAATAGTATTTTTATAAGCAGAATGTCTCTTCTGTGTGCATGGTTTTTGCATTTAGCTTGAAAATGCGTCATAAGAACTCGAGACTTTGTTTTTAGATTGTTAATATCGCAGACAAAGGAAAGCAGCCCATTAGGGGAACAAGTCAAGCTTTGACAACACAACATGCACAAGCCCTCTATCAAATGCAAACACCAAGAAGTTAAGAGTTTTTATGCCTAGCAGAGTTACTTGTTTTTCTCGTAATCCACTATTTCTATCCTAGTGTAATAGTCATTTATATCTTACAATAGAAACAAGAACTGCAATGAAATCCTTGTTCATGCTGATTCCATCAAGTACAGACAACAACATTGCATAAACAAAAACCCCACGCATCTAAAAATCTTCTACATCCTCATACATAATTAAATACAAAGTTAACATAATACTGATAAGAAACAGAAGCAGCAAAATAATAAACAGTCAAGAATCGAGAAATTACCGAATATCTACTTACAACAAGCAGCCTCTGTCATTTTCTTCTCTTCCTAAACCTCCAACCTCGTTTTCTTCAGACGCTTCTGTATATATATGATGATGCAATGACTACTAGTTAGCCCAAGAAATAATAGATGATGATGCCATCTGATAGACACCAAAAATCAAAGTAGTTTCACGTAACATAGAGTCAGCAATAAAATCAAACAATACAAGACAGAGAATTTGCCCCGTACTTGATGGTCATGTGAAATCATTCCCTTGGGGTACTAGCAAGATTTTGTCCACTGTGTTGTATCTCCCAACATCAAACCTGAACAAAGGCATATTATTCCTAAATCATAATCACTACTACAAAACATATTGCACCAATTAAATTCAATAACTATCTTACAGATTAAGAGTCAATAGCTTTTTTAGGAATAAAAAGCGAAAGAATTGAAACCTGGTTGACCCAGGAGGTGGCGACAAGGTGATTGGCTTTGGGGATGAAGCTGAGGCTCGAAATGGAGTCGTTTGGAGGTTCAGAGACCTATTGATTGAATCCAAATTACACAAAATTAACAAATATATATATATATATATATATATATTCATGAATCAAATCAAAGAAAATCAAAAAGTTGAATTGAATTTAGACCTCAAACTTGTTGGGATTCGTGTTCTGATCGATTGGCTGTTGGCATGAAACTCGACATCGGAGAAGCTAGCTGCTGCTTACTGCTCTGAAACAAAGATTATAGTGGCAATTGGTTAAAGGAGAAACACACAGACGAACAAAGACAATAGCGATTTAAATCAATTTCAGGGTTGCTGTTTTATAGAGAAAGAGATAAGCAACTTACAGAAGCCGGTAGCGGAAGTGAAGAGCAAAACCTAGAGAAAGAGAGAGGGAGAACTAGTTTTGCTTTAGAGATGGCTATGCTTTCGTCACGAACCCAACGAACCCAGTCCTTGATGGCCTAGACCCAAAACACCAAACATCATGATTCACAAATCTGGACAACCCATTCCCAATTATCAAACATCATCAGCATGGGTACTGGGTAATCGATGTTTACCTAAGATTCAGGGATTGAAGCCTTGAAGGAGTCGCAGAGATCAGAGATATAGACTTGCAGTGAAGGTGACTCGGTGGCAGAGGAGGTGGCTCAGGCAGACTGAAAGGGGAGGTGGCTCAGTGGCTGGAGCTTGGAACTCTGGAAGGCGGAACCAAAATGGATCCGAACGGGGAGAGAAATCGCGACCGGTGGAAGATCGAGAGAGAGAAATCGCGAACGGTGGCAGAGTCGGGACCGGCAGCAGCAAAGCACGATAACAACAAGCCAGATTGAGAGAGAGAGCTAAGTGCAAGGGATATGCAGTCGAGAGAGAGAGAGAGAGCTGAGTGTCGATGTAGTCGAGAGAGAGCTGAGTGTCGAGAGAGAGAGAGAGAGAGAGAGAGAGAGAGAGAGAGAGAGAGAGAGAGAGAGAGAGAGAGAGAGAGAGAGAGAGAGAGAGAGAGAGAGAGAGAGCTGAGTGTCGATGTAGTCGAGAGAGAGCTAAGTTCTTTCTTTCTTTTAGACACGATGTGGGAATCAAAACCTAGCTAAAAATTTTCTTAAATTATTCACACAACGGAAATATATCTCACTGTCGTCTGAATGTATAAAATGTGAAATCATGGAGGGAAACATGGCGCCTTCAACATTTTTGGTTAAAATGTTACCGCCAGTTGCATGTTCACACAACGGAAAACCTTAAATCTGTTGTATGATTATTGTAGCTTGCACTAGCCCTATCTCGGTGAAGACATTCAAGCAAGCATCCTTCAACTTTGGTGCTTAGTTTTTCAATCACACAACGGCAATAATAAAACCCGTTGTCCTAGTAGCCCAGATTTCAGCTTTTCAACATCCATCCGAAACTCCGAAGTGGAGGGAAATCTCCCGCTAAATTTTTAAGGCTCAGACGACGGACCATGCTTAATTTCCGTTGTGCAATGTAGTTCCTATAAAAAAGTTATCACTTTGTTGGCATTCACACAACAGAATTCAACCAGCACCGTTGTCTGATTAAACTGACTTCAACACACAACAGATGATTTGTGTTCCGTTGTGTGATTAGTGTTGTGTGATTAACTTTTTGTACTAGTGAAAATGAGTTCTTTGAGAGTTGTTTCTTGTTACCAATGCTGACATGTGAGGATGAGTTTGGAAAAAGCCTTCAATGTCTTTCTCGGTAGCTAACAATCGAGACCTGAGATTTTCTAGAGAGATGAGAGTATCTCGGGCACGAATGACAGTTTTAATCATTGCATATTCTGCAGGTAGCCCATTTAGAGTCACAACAACTATGTCTTAATCTGAAATAGTAACCCCAACAGAAGCTAACTAATATCTTGCACGCTTCACACGAATCAAGTACCTCTCAATAGAATCATTTCCTTTCTTGATTGTTTTAAGGTCAATCTTGAGCTGCATTATGTTAGCTCTAGATGTGTTAGAGAATCTCTGTTGTAGACTGAGCCATGCCTCCCTTGAAGACTTGCTTCCAACCACAATGTCCATTATTTCATCATCCAAAGTTGCAACAAGAAGACTAAGCAAAGCCTTATCTATTTTCTTCAACATTTTGTAGGCTGCAGTGATCTCACCTGTTACTCCCTCACTATCACTGATCACATACTTTGTAGGACAAAGAGTATTGCCATCAATATAACCAAATAGGTCATGTCCCTCTAAAAGAGTTTGAAATTGATAGCTCCAAGTAATGAAGTTATCGTACTTCAATCTTCTCATCATCATACCAAGCAACATATAAATCTGAAACGAAGTTTGACTAGTGGCCATATATACTCTAACTAGAGTTTGCTGACACAAAGTAACTTATGTCAAATAATCCAACTCCACAATGAATCAAAGGAATTCCAAATTCACTACTCACCAAATTTGTTTTTTTTTTTCCTTCTTTCAAATCCACTGTATGACTTTGTTTTGTTTAATTCAAGATTTTGTCCTTAAGCATCACCATCCAACCCTCAGTAACATCACCAATCATCATAACTCTATTTACTATTTCAAAAGCTTCAGCACTTTATAGAACAATGCAAGTTTTTCAATCATAGTAACATCCATCATATGTAGGAAGAATCCAACAACATCACACATGTATAGCATTGTAGATATTCCAAATACCAGTAAGCTAGGTGAATTGAAAAGATAATACCATGAATTTGCAAGCCACAAGAAGAGAATGACTGAAATATACTACAAGATGGTTGATGATAAGCCTGATAGAATAATAGTCCCTTCAACATGAAAAATCAGACAATCGAGCCTCTAGAATCCATATCCAAACTCAAATATGTACAGCAGAACCACTTGTTATCAATCTATTATGTTATCACAAATTCCACAGCTTATGAGCTAATATATCATCACACTTCATACATTAAAGATCCATATGATGCATGAACAGCCAGGAATAGCTACAGTACTCAGATCCAGAATATCAAAGTGAAAATTGGCGATCTATAGTGAGAATTGAGCTCACCAGTAGGAGACATGACTAAAATGAAGCTTAGAATGAAAAATGAGCCTGATTCACAGAAACAAAGCAGAAATTGCAGATCTAAGGTTTTTCACCTGATGAAGAACAACGAAGCTCAAATGCGGAAGCTAGAAGTAGACGAACACTTCTACAGTAAGAAATAGTTCACAGAATCAAGAGCCATAGCTCTGATACCATGATAAGATTGCAGCCATGGAAGCTTAATCTCAAGGTAGAAGATGAAGATGAGCTAGAGAGAAAAGAGAGAGAGTATCTATCTGAGTTTTTCCAATAATACCAGCGTGCAGAAAATTATTACATAACCCCTATTTATAGTACTCTCTAGATTAAGCCTTAACAAACTTTGGTAATTAACCTTTACAGAAAGTAACTCCAGCTAGGTAAAAGCAATTAACCAACTATGCCACATCTGCTCGATGCATTCTCCAGCAAACTTTGACCAGAGGCACAACATTGACTCGTTAACACAACCAAGAAGTCACCTCGGTTACCCGAGGCAATAATAACATAGCGTGAAGAGTTGAGGAGATGTGCAACCGCACTCGAAGCAATTAGCAATGTCTGTTTGAGCCCAAAAGTATTTTTGGCAAGATCCTTTGGTGGGTTCCAACCAGTGGGCCGATACCTGCGGCCCAAAAATAAAACTACTCAGGTCTGGATTGTAGCTTCGCCCATTCCGTGACTCATAAGGAGACGAAACCTTTTGGAAGACGAGTAGTAGAGATTAAATAGGAAACTTCAATTAAGAATCCTTCTAAGGCAAGGAGTAGTCGAAACCCTAGGGTATAAGTACAGGGTTAAGTGGCGAAATCAAGGACCTCTCTCGAATCAATCAATCGCAGCGATTACAAACCTCCCCGGAGCAAACCTTCAACCTCGTTGAAACCCGGTGACCGCCCGCCAGTCCTAGTCTCCTCGCGAACCAACTGTCAGCATCACCAGATCAACCCGGCGACCGTGCTTCCAGTCCTAGTCTTCTCGCGAGCCGACTGCCAGTACTACTGCCACCGACACAACCAGCGAAGCAAGGGTAACGCCCTAGCAACCCAGCGAAGCTAAAGTCACGCTTTAGCAAAACCCGTGCTTTCTCACAACTTCCCAGTGATTGCTCTGCTCAACCTACAACGTTGAGTATCGATATGGTGAACGCGAAGAGATCACACCCAAAGTCCTTATCCCGTAAGGCAAAAGTCCTTTCCCGAAAGGCAAGAGAAGAACTCTGTGACGAGGTTGGTGCTCTCCTTGTCCACAGCGCTTGAAGAAGAAGTCAGGTCAAGGGATTACCCTAACGACTGCACCCCGTGGTGCTGGCACGCTTGCGCAATCACAAGCTCAAAAGAGACTGTTTGCACACCAGCTGGTTTTGGAGCCAAACATTTTGGCACGCCCAGTGGGACCTCAATAGTGTTTCTTTGTGAACGCAACCATTGGGAAGTCTAGCGATAACCCTTATAAAAAAGGCTACGCTAACTGCTCAAAACATAAGACCTCCAGTTACAGGCCGCATTCTCGCGCGGACTGTCGTGGTCTTTCTGAAGAACAAGTGACGCAACGATTCGCTCATCAGCCCCAGTCACCCGGTATGTCAACTGGACAAGATGAGAATCGCTCGACCGCTACTGAGGGTCAGAGCGTCAATGTTAACCAGGCCAGCGAGCCTGTCATCCCCACCACTGTCAACACTGCTGTGGGTGTTGGAGAAGAAGAGGCTTTCGTTGTGAAGCCTATTCTAGAAGGAGCGACCTTCGAGGAAAGGTGCGCGATTATCATGGAAAATATCGAGAACCATCGCAAGAAGATGAACGCAGATTTTGCTAGGGAAACTGCAAAGGCAGATAAGCTCTTACGCGAGCTGGATCAGCGTATGACTCGACATACAGAGGATACCCGACAGCAGATCGCACAATCCGAAAGCGCTTTGAAGGCACACGCCGCAGGTATCGCTAGTGAGCAGGATCAACGTCGAAAGGCAATTTTGGAGGCTATCGCAGGCCACACCAAGCAGACCGCGTCGGATATGGTGGGTCTTCGCAAAGATGGGGCTAACCTAGCAACTGAGGTGGCTATGCAGAGAGCAGAATTGAATCAAGCAAGAGAAGTATTGAACAAAGCTTTAGGGGATCCTAATGCTATCCTTGGCTCTCTTGGCCAACCATCCGGTTCAGGCAAGTACGTGCCGCCAAATCAGCGCGAGAAGGCTAACAACAATGTTGGTTCTTCCTCAGCTACTGTTACTGCTACACCGGCGAAGAACAAAGAACAAGCGCTGGTTATCAGTGGCAGCAAGGAAAAAACTGCTTCATCAAGCGGACACACCACCAGACAAAGGCATCAAGCCTCAAAGGTCCGAGCCCGTTACGTTCGTTCAGTACGACAGTGACGGGGCAGAGATGGTGTATCAGGAACTGCCGGGAAATTATTATGGGCTTGACCAGACCGGCACCCCGATCAAAATAACAGCTCTGTCAAAGGAAGAGATTACGCCAGTGGTGACTCTCCAGCAACAGGCTACTACCCGCATTGTGCATGTCGGGGAAGGGTCGGCAATGGTGAACCAGGCAGTGCCTGTGCAAGCTACTCACGGGACTGCGGCGACACCTCCTCCTCCTCCGGGCCCAGATTATGTGAGACGTGATGAAGTAGAGGAGATGATCAGATTGGCCAACCCTAGAGCCCAGCCAGATGGAGTTTATGAAGGACCTTTCCCGCCACACATCATGCTCGCACCTTTCCCTCGGGGCTATAAGAATATCATTTTTTCTACTTTTTCAGGGGAGGACACTGAAGATGCGGCAACACATCTGGCCAGGTTTAGGGTACAGTGTGGTCAATACCAGAATGATGATGTCCTCAAATGCAGGATCTTTGGCACTTCTCTGTCTGGTGCCGCCTTCAGATGGTTTTCTAAACTTAGACCAGGAACAGTGGCGGATTGGCCGGCAATGGAACTACTCTTCTGTGAGACGTTTGGGACTATTGAGCCTGAAGTAGACCTAGCCTCGCTCACTCAGATGGCACAACAACCTACAGAATCAGCAGTTGCCTATCTTCTGCGCTTTCAAATCCAGAAAGCCAAGCTGAACGTCATCCTGCCCGAGAAGGAGTTAGTCAAATTGGCAGTCAAGGGTTTAGAGCCCCGTCAAGGAAAGAAGCAGCATGGCAGCATGATTCAGTCGATGGGGGAACTCATCACGGAAGTGGGCAGTTTCGAGCATCTCCTCAGAGAAACAGATGCGAGGAAGAACGCCTCCAGAGGGACGTACGTGCCAGGTAAACATCGTACCGTAGCGGCCCTGAGCTATCAACCGGTCACCTACGACCCTTATTACCATCATAACGCTGAAGAAGTGGGCCAGGGAGATGAAGAGGACGAGGATAATGATATAGCGGCCTACGAGTTAACCGGGAAAAAGAATCCGTCCTTGAAACAGCTGAAAATTTCCAAGGAGCCTGTTAAGCTCAAGTCGATGGCTTTCACCAAACCGGAGTTCGCGACATATACTTATGATGCCAATAAGGCTCACGAGATCCTTGACGAGATGATCGCTGCGAAGATGGGGAAGACTGATTTTGGACCTTTTCCGCGGCCAGAGCAGTTAAAGGGGAAGAAATATTGCAAGTTCCATAATCTCTGGAATCACAATACCAAGGACTGTGTAAAGCTCAAAGACCAGATTCAGGTATGGCTTAATAACGGTAGTTTGCAGGTAGAGGCCCCAGTTACGGCTGCGGCACTAGTGGACGTAGATCCCTTCCCAGATACTGGGATCAACATGGTCAATGTAGATTGGACCAAACAGCAACGACGTAAACCAACTCTAGATTTGGGTTCGAGCGAGCAGAGTGAGAAGCCCATCGCGGATGAGACACTCGCCAAGGGCAAAATTGAATCAACCAATCAGGCCTCACCCGTGATCTTGTGCTCGCGATGTAAAGAAGAATGCGGCATCCAAGTGTCGCACGAAGAGGTCGAGCAGACATTTCACTTTGGCTCCCTTCCACAGATCCAATGGGCTTCGTCGTTGCTGAACTATCAGCCTTCCAGTCTAAGAGAAAGGGAGAAGACGGAATCACCACCATCCCCCAAGGACTCCAACTTATTCATGAAACTGAAAGCAGCCGCAGGCGGTTCGAAACAAGAGAAGACCAGGAGCGAGTGCAAGGACAGTCTGAACAAACCCTACATACCACCTGCTTCAGTTAATCCTATCAAGGAGGGCAAGTGGTACACCAGGGAAAAGGGCAAGGATGTGGAGATTAGCCTGTCCAGAAAAAGAAAGCTACAACGCAGGTTTGGGGAAGCCAAGGGTGCTCTAGAGGCTCTAGATCAGGGCCTGATCAAGCTTACACAACTGGTCAAGTCACCAGAGCAATACCAGAGAGAGATGGAGTTGTTGGCTGCTAAACCGTTGAGGCCTCCCCGTAGTTTTAAAAAACAAACGCATTCACTGACAGGGGCCCCAAAGCCCAGTGTTTTTTGCAGGATTACTGAGGAGCGCTCACCTCCTCCTACAAGAATGGAAAACTCATCACCGCGGCGGCCACATGTCAAGCGCAGGCTTTTCCGTGAGGAACCAGTGGGAAAAACTTTGGTCTTTGACAGATTGGGGGGCAAGGACAGGGCGAGCGACACCCTACAGTGGCGGCCCAAGAAATTCCAAAGTGTAGTCATCTCTGCCTCAGCGGAGGACATGAAGCCGGAGAACCCTAAGCCGGCTGCCGTGACACAAGAGCTTAAACATTGCGAGGTAAAAGGCTTTACAGAAGGATCGCTGGTAGATTGTTTGGCAAAGCAATTCCAAACAGATATCCCGGCCGCGGAGCCTAAGCTCAACTTGGAAGACGACATGGAGGAAACCGCGACAACTGACGTTTCTTGCAATATGGTCTATGTGCTCCCCGCGAGATATGCATTACCAGTCGCTGCTCAGGACTGTGTGGGGGTTGAAGAGGAAAGTGTACCACCATTGCAGGTCACATCAGTAGCTGCGACACCTGTGGAAGACACGGTCCCGCTTCGAACGGAAGAGGCTCCGAACAAGGGGTCACTCATGAACTTTTCCAAACCAACGCCAGCTATAGTCCAACACATGCGCCCATTATACATCACGGCAGACGTTGGCGGTATCAAAGTTAGTAAAATCATGATCGACACAGGAGCCGCCGTTAATGTCGTCACTACCAGGACCATGCACTTGCTCTGGATCAAGTGGGAGAAAATCCAGTCCACATCCCTCGCACTCAAAAATTTCGCGGGTACTGTAACAAAAACCCTGGGATTATTGTTCTTACGTATTAAGGTAGGACCAGCAGAGGGGGTTTATGCCTTCTTCGTGACGGATTGCTATGCGGCCTACAGTGCCATCTTGGGCCGAGACTGGATCCACAGGAGCTACTGCGTTCCCTCAACTCTTCATCAAGAGCTGGTTATGTGGAATAGGGAAACAGATACGGCGGAGGTGATCAAGGCGGATCCTCGTCCATTTCCAGTCTCCGCAAACTATGTAGATGCCAGATACTATTTAGAGCCTATCACTCCATTACAGGCTAGTGGCATTGATGATAAGGGCCGCCCCACAGGGGTGACGGCCTCTGAACTGGCACAGTGGGGGCTTACGCTCGCAAAAGAGGGCTTGGAAAGGCCTGGCCACGCTGTGCCTAAACCTTCAACCGATTAATGAATTACAACCTCTCAGCAGAGGAGATAGAGGCCTTCCACTCGATACATGAACGGTTATCATCATATATGGTGGAAAAAGAGGCTTATGATCGCATCGCGACCTTAGAGGTCGTTAATGAAGAACTTTCTGATCTGGAGCGCGAAGATGAAGTCAGCATTCAACTTGCCCCAGCAGCGCTAGACGATACGCCTCCTAAAGTTAGAGACCCTACTGAGAAAGTTAATCTGGGAACACCGAGCGAGCCTATGGAGGTGTCTATCAGCGCGTACTTAGAGCCTAGCGAGAAACAGAGGCTCACTGAATTGTTATTAGAATTCAAGGATTGCTTTGCAGAGAAGTATGAAGACATGCATGGCCTGTCACCGGATTTGGTTTGCCATCAACTACCAAATCTTCCTGACAAGAGGCCCGTCAAGCAAGAACCTCGACAAATGAATTCGGAAACCCAGGTTCTTGTAAAGGAGGAGGTAGAGAAAATGCATAAGTCCGGCATTATCAGGGTCGCCAAGTATAATCAGTGGCTATCTAATATAGTGCCTGTCCGGAAAAAGAACGGCAAGATGAGGGTCTGCGCAGATTATAGAGACTTGAATCTTGCTACACCTAAGGATGTGTACCCCATGCCGGTCGCGGATATGTTAGTAGATGCTGTGGCAGGACATGAGTTGTTATCTTTCATGGATGGAACTGCAGGATATCACCAGATTCCAGTCACTGAAGAAGACAGACACAAGACCGCTTTCCGCTGCCCTGGATTCGCGGGAGTTTTTGAATATGTGGTTATGCCGTTTGGTTTAAAAAACGCTGGTGCGACGTATCAGCGAGCCATGAACTTGATCTTCCATGACATACTGGGAAAGGTTTTAGAGGTGTACATCGATGACGTGGTAGTCAAGTCTCAGAAGAAGGGGAACCACATCACAGATCTCAGGAAAGTATTTGAGCGCATGCGACGCCATAGACTTAAGATGAACCCGGCCAAATGCGTGTTTGGGGTCCAGGCAGGAGACTTCCTGGGGTTCATAGTTCATCAGCGAGGAATTGAGGTACCTGAAGACAAGGCGAGCGCAGTCATCAACGCATCTCCCCCGCGGACGAAGAAGGACTTACAGCGTTTGTTGGGTAAGATCAATTTCCTCAGACGTTTCATTTCTAACTCTGCAGGTAAAATCCAACCTTTCTCGCCGTTGCTGAGGTTACAAGGGTAGAACGAGTTTGTGTGGGAGCCTAAACATCAAGAGGCTTTCGACAGAATCAAGGCCTACTTGGCAAGCCCGCCAGTCCTGGTTCCGCCTAGAGCTGGGAGCCCATTAAAGCTATACATTTCAGCAGCTGAGGCCTCCATTGGCAGCTTGCTCGCTCAGGATGATGAGGGAGGTATCGAGCATGCTATATTTTACCTCAGCCGGACCTTGACAGAGTGCGAGACGAGGTACACCCCTATGGAGAAGCTGTGCCTAACTTTGTATTTTTCAGCGTGCAAATTGCAGCATTACATGTTGTCCTTTACCACCTGCATCATCGCTCAAACTGATTTGGTCAAATACATGTTGTCACTGCCTATCTTGAGAGGTTACATTGGTAAGTGGGTATTGGCTCTCTCAGAATTTTCGCTCCAATATGTACCTCAGAAAGCTGTCAAGGGGCAGGCCATCGCAGATTTTCTCGCACATCATCCTACGTTGGAGATACCCACTATGAAGGAATTGGAAATAGCATCCACCACTGTGACCCGACCAGATTTGGCGCGCATCCCGGAATACGCTGTTTGGTACCAAGCCACAGTCTACTTGCAGCCCTGGGTTCTATTCTTCGATGGCTCAAGAACAGACACTCTGGCCGGAGCAGGGATTGTTCTGGAAAACCCAGCCGGTGACCGCTTCTCTTATTCCTTCCAACTAGAGTTCAAATGCACAAATAATTAGGCTGAATATGAAGCTCTTATTATTGGACTCGAAGTCTTATTGGAAATGGACGTCCGGAATGTCCAGATTCGCGGCGACTCTCAGCTCGTCATAAACCAGCTCCAGGAGAAGTATCGATGTGCCAGTTGGCTGCTTGTACCATATCTGAATCGCGCCATCGAGCTTCTAGACCAATTTGACGACGTCGATCTGGAGCATATTCCCCACGAGCGCAACTTTGCAGCTAATGAGCTCGCTCAGCTTGCCACAGGCATCACATTGAAGTATGGAGTGCACGAGCGCATCTTGAAAGTCGAACGTCGCACATTAGCTTCTTGGCTTGCAAGACCTGATCCACCAGATGATCCCGTGGTTGCGGTGCTAGAACCTATCGATGTGGATTGGCGAATCCCGTTGATTGAATACCTCAAACAACCAGACCCAAGAGCGGACAGGAAGATTCGCTTTCTCGCGCTAAATTACTTCCTTAGAGGTGATGAGTTGCGGCGACATGGGGAGGATGGTATAGACTTTCGGTGTGTCTACGGCCGCGAAGCTAAACGATTAATGCGCGAAGTATACACAGGGATATGTGGGGCCCATCAAGCGGGCCCTAAGATGCGTTGGCTTCTGCGACGACATGGTTATTATTGGCCCAGCATTTTGAAGGATTGTATCGCATTTGCCAAAGGCTGTGAGGATTGTCAAGCGCACGATCCAGTCCAGCATGTTCCTAACATTCTTATGCAACCTATTATTAAGCCTTGGCCTGCGCGCGGCTGGGCACTGGACTTGATTGGGATGATCCATCCCCATTCTTCCCTTCAACACAAGTTTATTATCGTCGCCACTGACTATTTCACCAAATGGGTCGAAGCTGAGCCTTTAAAAGAGGCTTCCGGTGCCACCATTTGCCAGTTTATTTTCCGTAACATTCTCTGCAGGTTTGGTATCCCCGAGGTGTTGGTTTCGGACCGGGGGGCAGCGTTTATGGGGGGCCCCGTCGAGGAGCTTGTCAATGATTTTGGCATCCAATTCATCCACAGCAGTCCATATTACACTCAATCTAATGGTCAAGCGGAGGCTAGCAACAAGACAATCATCACCTTACTGAAGAAGATGCTGGTAGAAAACCCTCGACAATGGCACGATACCTTGTATGAGACTCTTTGGGCCTATCGCACTTCTAAACGGAATCCCACCGCGACCACGCCGTATGCCCTCATGTTTGGTCATGACGCTGTCTTATCGTTAGAAATCAATGTTCATTCCCTACGCGTGCAAGAACAGCACCATCTGATCGGTGAGGATTACGTTCAGGCAATGTGGTAGGAACACGAAGATTTAAGCGAGCAGCGTTTGGCGGCTTTGGATAATTTGGCAATGGAAAAACAGCGTATCGCCCGCGCCTATGATAAGAGGATGCGTGGTCGTAGTCACAAAGAAGGCGACCTCGTCTGGAAGGCTATCTTGCCCCTTGGCGAAAAGTTAACAAGTCGCGGTAAATGGACGCCGCGATGGGAGGGACTTTTTGTTGTCCACCGGATCTTGGAGCGCGGGGCTTTTCACCTCAGAGACGTCGATGGCGACATCCATCGCAACCCTATTAACGGCCGTTTCTTGAAGAAGTACTACCCTAGTGTTTGGGAGTTTGAAGATTCCCCTAATCAATTTCTTGCCCAGGCTGGGGGGCAAACCTAATCTTCATCGGCTCGCATTATTTCTCTATAATCGTCTGGCCTTTTCTTTGTGGCCTCTGATTAATGTCTCTGCTTCCCCGATGAACATTGGGGGGCAACGCAATATCTATTTGAGCCTTATTTGAGGCCAGACGTATGTAATAGCCTATACATGAGGCTTCATTATTGTATTCATTATCCAAGTTTCTTTTTCAACTTTTCAACATGAGGCTTCATTATCCAAGTTTCTTTTTCAACTTTTCAAATTTCACATTTTGGCAAAGTGTGTTAAGAATAAGTGTAAGAGCCTATACAAGTGGCTTTGTTTTTAGACTGACAAATTTTTGCATTTTTTGCTCAAAGCAAAGGTTCCATTCATAAAATGGCTTTGCGGCCAGAAGCATACAACAGAACAGATCAATACAATTACACATGCAATTACAAGGCCAAAGGTGGCTATGAAAGGAACGTAAAGCTTAAGTGACTGGATCTGGTTGCGGGGAGAAAGATCTGGGCGCTAACACTGGCATTCTTCCTCTCTTCACCCAGATCCTCCTCCGATCTGAGTCGCCACTGCTGTCATCGGTACCGGAGGAAGAGGGAATGAAACAATCCATCATATGCCCTCCTTGAGCCTTTCCTCCGGGCAGGAGTTGGGGTCCAGAGCGAGTGCGACTCACAACCACATCTACCTCCTGGGGAAAAACAGAAACCTCGTAACCGGGCCCTGGAGGTAGATCGCTGGAGAAGAACAGTCGACCTCAGAGTGGCTTTCCGCCCTTCTTCCCTATGCTCCTCATGGGCAGTCTGAAGAGACAGGCTCCTCAGAATCTGGTTCTGCGGCGGTGGGAGCGTGGCATGTTCTCGGTTTAACTGAGACTGGCAAGTTCATCAAGATTTTCAGAAACTAAAGACATGCTGCTGGACCTGAGATTAAGCCATGAGGCCTACCCAGGTCTTGAGATTAAGCCATGAAGCCTATGAATCTGTGGCTAAGGGTGAAATGATGGAAGGAAGATTTTAGAAACTGAAGAAATAGCAGCAGGGCTTGCGAGGTTATCTTTGGGGAAGACATGATGGTTTGGTTGCATATGTCCTCTGACTACCGGTATTTATAGTGCTGGTTGTAGTGATCCCAGCCGCGCGTTGGGCCGTTGAAGTACTTTCAACGCCATCAATAAGAGAATCAATGGGGTTAAATGCTACAATCTAGGAAATGGAGGATATTGAAAACGCGTGGGAAGCGGGGCAGTCTTCAAGGAGATAACCGCCCAATTTGGGGTTATCTTTTCAACGGTTTTGCCTGTCATTAACTACTGGAGTTTAAATGATATTTGGGCCAAGCAAGGTGGGCTAAATATTAAATATTAATATTAACATTGTTCATACAAAGCAAAATGGGCCTGAGATAAGAGGCCTAAAGTTTTCGACCCGCATGGGTCAAGCGAAGCAAATGTTCATCCAAACGAAAACTAGCGTCGGCAGCAGCTCGCTCTGCTTGTCGGACTGCTTCACGTGCCTGAGCTAAGTTCTGAGACATCGCTTCGAAGGCCGCTAGGGGTTGCTCTAGCTGAGGTTCCTCTTGCTCAAGTTGGGCCGTCACCGCAACTAACTGGGTCTTTGCTTCGATCAACTGGGCCTGAAGCTCTTGAATGTGAGTCCGAAGGTGGTTCTGCGAGATCCGCAGGTCCCTGACGAGAATAGCTCTATCGCCCAAAGAGTCACAGGATGCTTCTGCTTGTTGTGCAAGGCCACGATGGTGAGCCTGAACCTGCCTAACTTGCGCGGTCGTGGTCGTTCTTTCATTAATCTGCGCTGGGAGGTTTTGTAATAGCTCATATATCTCGACAAACTCAGCTTCGGTGATAGTCCGTTCACGGCGAAGCACCATCAAATATTCTTGAGCTCTGGCAGGCGCACCCGGTAATAAAATGTCAGGACCCAGAAGTTGCTGCAGCCCGTCCCTCGCTTCATCTATAACCCCTGCAGGAGCCACTTCGAGTATGCGAACCAGCCTTTCCAGCCTGTTAGGAGGCTCAGGCGGGGGAACATTAGCGTTAGCATTAGTATCAACAGCGGCCGCAGCAGGGGCTTCTTGAAGCTCGACGATGGGGGCCGCGTCTGGTTCCGGTTCCGCATTTATCCCCTCTTCTACTTCAAGAGCGCGGGGGGCAGGCTCTTGGGCCACCATGTCTTCACCAACAGGCTCAGCGGGATCAGCGATAGCGTTTTCCTCAGCAGGAATATTACTCTACGATTAAGGAAGGAGTATCAGATACACAAAGATAAACAAGAATTGAGGCATTGATTTCGGAAAGGGAGTACCTCTCTGACCGGGAGCTCGTCTGTAATGGTTGTGGGGACAGGCTCTTGAACTGCCTCACCGAGATTGGGATCAGGCGATACATGTGCTAAGGGTTGTACAGCAACTGGTTCCTCAGGCGGTGCATCCGAAAGGGCTATACTTTCTTCCAGCTCGGGCGAACTATCCTCTATGATCTATATAGGAATCGAGGCCGAATGTACATCGCCGACGGTACTGGCAGGAGGTGGAAGGTTTTCGGAGTCTGCGGGTGCCTGCGCTTGTGGAGCAGATGTTCCTTGACTAGCAGCTGAGGAGCCTTCCCCAGCATGTCCAGAGGGCCGGCGATGAACCTACGAGTGAAGAGGTTAGTGGAGCATGGGCGAGAGCATAGATAATTTTTAGTGTGAACTCCTTGTTTCTTACCAATCGATCAGCAAGTGGTTCATCTCCTGCCCATAGGTCAGCGCGAGGGTCCGAACGGCCGCGCTTGCGAGCCAGAGCAGCTGCGACCTGTCAAAATCAAGAAGTTAGAACTTAACCCACAGAATATGATCCAGGGGATAGAGGATTCTTACGGTTTGTGGATTGTCGTCATTAGAAGAAGAAGAATCTTCGGCTGCAGGTTCAGCAAGCACCGCTTTCTGTTTTCCAGATTGTCCTGCGGCCGGGGAAGCACTGGTTGTGCGGCGACCAGGGCGCGGCGCACTCCCCTGATACAAAGAAGTATGAGTGAAGGGAGGGCAATGAAGAAACTTGCAGAGGGTAAAGTTACTATACTTACCTCCGGCGGGGGTTCGCGAATTACGATACCAGCCTGGGCTGGGCGAGGGGCTCGCGTTGGTCGTACCACCTGAAGAGGCCGGGGTCTTGCGGCATCTTCAGAGAAGCGAGCGAGCATCTCAATATCGGCAGGATAGGGGTTCCTTAGCTCTCCAAAAAGGGCTGCAAAGAGTTCGTCGTCTGGTTGAGTCTAGCAATTGACGAAGACCTCTGCCCACCAAATTTCGTATCCTTCTTCGGTTCCTTCCACGGCGTCGATGGTCTGAGCCCAATCAGGAAGATCAACTAGCGCGAGCATGCTCTGTGCCGGCGGGGGCCCTGAGGGGGGCCCAAGTCTGCGCCAAGAGGTGTTGTAGTTCCAAGCATCATATAGAGGAAATGGTACCAATTGGACAAGACCGAACTGGCGGGCAAAGTGATTGGGGGCATAGAGCTCGTAGCTGAGTTCTTCGGCGGCTATCCTGATGTCTGAGCAGGAGACCGCGCGGCGAAAAGCCAGGCGAGCGCGGTCGGTGTAGCGAGGATCGCCAGGAAGAAAACCATACTCAAGCAAAGATGGGAATCTTCTGCCCAGAATTATGTCGCAATATGGCATTTCATCCAGGAGGTACAGATAAGAGAAACACTCCGAATAAGAAGGGGATGAGTACTTTGCCTCGCTGCTAAACCATCGCCCCAAGAGTTGATCGGCCGGTGGGAGTAGCAGGATGTCATCACGGCGGAAGAACGGAAAGTAAGTCTAGATCCAGAAATCCAAAATCCAGAAGGGGCCAGATATTTTGGTCTCAAATGGATGCATCGTCGCTTGGTATAGCATGCGGTAGAGGGCTCCTAGTACCGGTTGCCCGAGTCCGACATTACGGCCGTTGTAGAGGGTCGTCGCTAAGGAGGTCCAAGTGCTAATGGGCTTACAGGAAGAGGTGCAGAATATGAACTTACAGAGCCAATATTCAAGAAAAGCAATTCCGCCGGTCGCATTGTGTTCCCGGCTGTAATATGCCAACCATCGTGGGTAGGAGCCACTGTGGGCGCTACGACCGTGCTGGGTCATGGTCGAGGTGAAGTTGACGGAATCAAATTGACCATGCACGTAAGGTTCGCCATCGATGGGCAGGCCAGTGATGGCGAGTATATCCAACAGAGTGATGCTCATTTGACCAAATCTGAAGTCAAATGTGTTGGTGGCGGTATTCCAGAAACAGAGGAAAGCAGCCAGTGGCGAGCGGTTGCCACCGCGAGGAAGGTGGAAACACAGGTCGATAGTGTGTGTGATACCTGCTGCATTCCAGCGAGCCAGATCCCGCACCCGTGTCTCGCGATACCAGGAAGTCTCCGGTACACTAATGGAGGATGGCCAATTCCCTATTTTGCTCGATGGTTTTGGGAACCCCAGCCACTAAAATCTCCAGGAGTCCTTCGGAGGACTGGAATTGGTCGACGGATGGGTAGGCCGTATAGGGCGATAGCGTCGTCTGGGATAACACCTCGTGGCACTGGGCCCAATCCGGTTTGATGGTCAGAAAAACGAAGGAGAAGGGGTCGATGAATAGATGAATGCGAGCACCGATGTTGATGCCCCAAGTTCGAGCGGCCTTTTTGTTTAACTCTTCCTCCTGATCGATGATGATTTACTTTGGGGGAGCCATTTCTGGTTGTCTGTAAAGGAGATATTGGAAGAAATGGTTGTTTATGGGTTTGAAAGACTGGAAGGGTTTCTGATGTGACAGGCTTTGCGGCTGTGGGTTTAAATAAAGGATTTTGTGAGGGAAACGATGCTACAGAAAGCTTTTTGCAAATGAAAGGACGCGACCTTCATTAATGGCATCGTTTCAAGCGACCGGTGAGTCGTTCTAGTCCCCTTCAATCAGTTACATCTTCGCGGGCCTGATTTCGGGGCCTGAGGGGCAATGTTTGAGCCCAAAAGTATTTTTGGCAAGATCCTTTGGTGGGTTCCAACTAGTGGGCCGATACCTGCGGCCCAAAAATAAAATTACTCGGGTCTGGATTGTAGCTTCGCCCATTCCGTGACTCATTAGGAGACGAAACCTTCTGGAAGACGAGTAGTAGAGATTAAACAGGAAACTTCAATTAAGAATCCTTCTAAGGCAAGGAGCAGTCGAAACCCTAGGGTATAAGTACAGGGTTAAGTGGCGAAATCAAGGACCTCTCTAGAATCAATCAATCCCAGCGATTACAAAGCCTCCCCGGAGCAAACCTTCAACCTCGTTGAAACCCGGTGACCGCCCGCCAGTCCTAGTCTCCTCGCGAGCCGACTGTCAGCATCACCAGATCAACCCGGCGACCAAGCTTCCAGTCCTAATCTCCTCGCGAGCCGACTGCCAGTACTACTGCCACCGACATAACCAGCGAAGCAAGGGTAACGCCCTAGCAACCCAGCGAAGCTAAAGTCATGCTTTAGCAAAACCCGTGCTTTCTCACAACTTCCCAGTGATTGCTCTGCTCAACCTACAACGTTGAGTATCGATACGGTGAATGCGAAGAGATCACACCCAAAGTCCTTATCCGTAAGGCAAAAGTCCTTTCCCGAAAGGCAAGAGAAAAACCCTGTGACGAGGTTGGTGCTCTCCTCGTCCACAGCGCTTGAAGAAGAAGTCAGGTCAAGAGATTACCCCAACGACTGCACCCCGCGGTGCCGGCACGCCTGCGCAATCACACGCTCAAAAGAGACTGTTTGCACACCAGCTGGTTTTGGAGCCAAACAACACACACACACATACACACGATATTTTATCAGTTTAATCAAGAATGAAGTTATTTTCAATTATATCTTTCATTATTATAGATTATTAACAACAACAAATCCCGCAGCAGAGTGCGGGTACCATTTCTAGTATATATAAAACCTGACCACTGTTCATTCCCCTCTACCCTAGACAAGGCCGACCTCTCCCTATATCACACAATTACCCACTCTCCCTCGGTAACACAGCCACACCACTATCTTTCACTTTTCTCTCATGCTACTACATCAAATGCTCAACAATTTCTCAAGAGATTTCAAGGAGCCCCAAGATTTGAGATTGGGTAAAGTGAGAAGCCATAAATCAAGGCTTGTCATAATTGCTTCATAGCAATTTGTGACTTGTTCTTGTTACTTCTCACTTCTCTTCACATTTACCTCTTTAATTGATGTATATTGTTGTTGATTTGTTGATGGTTTGTGAGTAGTCTATTTAGGACGCTAGGGTTTGAGCCCTAGCATGGATTTAATGTAATAAATATGTTTTGATTTCATGGTTTTCAATTTCGTGTTTGGCATATGTTCTATTCTATAAAATTTGGCTTAGATGCCTGTTTAGAAGTTTGATTAACTCTTGAATGTGTAGATGAGCATGTCTAGAACAAATTAGGAGACCTAATCACTTCTCTAATTTATGGCTAGGACACTTTTTTAGAACATAGTTAGTTACAATACCAATTTTGATTGCCGTATTGGCTAGCGTAGAAACCTTGATTCTAGGACCCTTCACCTTTTGGTGCAACTAGAGGCCCTAACAAGACTCTAAATTGTCTCAATTGAGTTTCTACGACCCTTGATCCGGAGTAGGAATACCTTTTAAGGAATCTAATGACCCATGAGCCTTGAAAAGCCTTGGGTACAGTTCTTGATGCCATTATGAATTGAATGACCATTGTTGGAATATATTTGTGCATTAAATTTGGCTAGAAGGATACCCTAGTAACCTAAGTTCCATATCTTGATTAGTACCTATTATATTAATTTTTAGTTGCAATTTTAATTTTCAACTTTTAATTTTATTTTGGATTAATTTCAGTTTAGTACCTTGTGGTTTGGGGGTAACATCATGTCAGTCCCTGCTCTTTCAATTTGATCAACAACACCCCTGTGACTTCAATTTCAATCAGCCGTGCCCAAATTTTACTGTTCCGTCCAAATTTTACTTTGTCAATCCAGTCAAAGTTAACGTTCAAATTGGACGGAACAGTAAAATTTGGGCACGGCTGATTGAAATTGAAAGCACAGGGGTGTTGCTGATCAAATTGAAAGAGCAGGGACTGACATGATGTTACCCCCAAACCACAGGGTACTAAATTGAAATTTTTCGCAATCAAACTCAATTTTCACAAGCCACTTTCATTGTCCATATCACTTCATTGTGAAATTCCGCATTCACTTATGGTTCTCTTGACCCATTTTAGGCTTGGTTGTTCTGGGCCGAGCATGTAAATAGTTTGGTGCTATTTTTTAGGTTTTATAATTGTTAGTGACTTAGTAATCGGCACAACCAAGGATTGTAGTTAGCTTTTCAATCCCCGTGGTACGACGATTTTGGGTCCAAATATTTCCCATTTCTTTGATGACCGTGCCCTTATTGCGCTTAAGTTGTATCTAAGCACCAAATCAATTTTTAATTCTGTTAAAAAATGAGGGCATGACAATATTGTCAAAATAATAAAGATATTTTAAGATTTTCTCTCTTCAAATTCAGCAAACAGGGACTGTGAGCTACAAAGAATGTATCTGGACTTGATTCCATCTTTCCTGAATGTTGTAATCCCTTAAAACTCTCCAAGATTCCATCAAGAAAGTCACATTCGAGAACCCTCTTTGCATTTCACAGCAAACACTCGTAAATCAATTAGAATTCCTTCCTTTTGCATCCAAAAACCCCTAGTATATTTAAGTCTCTTTATTTGCCGCAATATCCCAAGTTTTCTAGAATATTCTTGAGTTCTCTTGAGTAATCTTGAAGCCACGCATGGTGTCCTAGTGCTCTTAGGTATCCTAGCCTCATCAAGACTTCTCATGTCATCAGGATCCTAGTTCAACCTGGAACCTTTTGGAACCTTCTTTTGCTTTCCTAGTGCAACTAGGACTCCTTGTGTTATTAGGATTCTTTTTTCTGGTAGGAGAAAGTTTCCTAGTCTAACTAGGATCGGCATTTTTCACCATTTCTCATCATTTCTACAAGCTTGTTTCCTAGTTGACTCAGGATTCCTACTTTGACTGGGATTCCTTTTCCTAGTTGGATCTGAAATACTTCATTCCTTCATTTATGCGTCCCTTTTGCCTTGCCTTTGTCATTTCCAATGTCTCACCTGCTTTTCATGTGCCTTTAAGCTCATCTCTTTGTCATTTGCTCTAATGCCCCTAGAAAATAGAAACTATTTTTGAAATGATAATGTAACCTAACTAAGCAAAATATGAGGAGTTAAATATTAAAATGTCACATAAATATGCTCCTATCACTTAGTGGGAATATTTTGGCGTGTGGGACACGTTGTTGAGTTTTATTTGTTTTCTCATGAGATTTTCCGAGTATGGTTGGAAATCGTACCCATGCCTTCATTTGCAAGATTTTGGGGAAGTTTTATGGATTTTACGGTTTTTGAATGCTTTCTTCACCATACTTAGGTTGATTTATTTATTTCCTCCTCACATGGGTTACAGTCGAAAGTTTTGTTTAGGTGTCCTCCTCACTTATTTTGTGTTTGTGGGTTGCAATCAAGCATAGTGGGAGGCTCCGACCCAAGCATGGGAAGCTCTTTTATTGTATGGTAATATTTATCTTCCCCATGCTCTATTTTTTTCTTAGCCAGCAGGGCTGGTCTGTGTTCACAAGATTTCAAATTTAAAGACAAATGTTTTATAAATGTAGCAAGCATCTAGGCTTTATAAGTTTAATATGTGGAAAAGTATAAATTCCTCTTTTATTTCATTTATTACAATTATTTATTGTCGTTCACTCACGTTATCATTTAATTTACTTTCCCCTGGGCCCTTTGGTTTCAAGAGCTCAGTTTCCAGAATAGATTAGTTGAGGTCAGGCGTACCTAGAGTTGAGGCATAGTCAATAGCACAGCTTGCGTATATTGATCTTATTTTTATTTTATTTTCTTGTGTACCTTGTGGATTAGATTACTCTAATAACCTGTGAGATTATTGTTATTAAGTTGAAACTTGTATCTGGTTATGGAGTTTGTTGTGGAAATGGGGAGCATGTAGGCTCTAGGATTTGAGAATGGTTATTGATTTGAGAAGTGTTAAATCATTTTTACAAGTTTTGGGCTGTCCATTTTTAAGAGTGATTCTGTCAAACTTTTGGTAGAGTTCTTCCTGGACGGAGATGTACAACTATATTATGATTTTGGGCTAACTACTGTTTAGTACCATGTGGTTTGAGTCCAAAATCAATTCAGTCCCAAGACTTTCAATTTCATCAAACACACCCTCACTATCATTTCTCATCCAATAGGTCCCTCCGTCATGATTCCATCAAATAGAGTCGTCAAGTAGCTGATATGGCATGCCAACTTGGCACTGGTGGGACCCACATGGCAGGCAAAATTCTAAAATTCTAAAATAAAATTTCAGAATTGATTCTCTCTCTCCTCAATCTCTCTCTCTCTCTCTCTCTCTCTCTCTCCTAAAAAAAAATTCTCAAAAATTAAAATTAAAATTCTCTTCTTCTATTTAACACACTCAATTCTCAAATAGGCAAAAATAGAGAATAAAGCCGAGACAGAGGGATAAAGTTCAATCACAACAACAGAAAGCAAGTTATTTGAGGTCAATTTCCAGAATTTAAGACACATAAATAGCCAATAATAGAAAAGCAAAGCCAAAAACTTGAGGGATGAACAAAATCACAACACCAAAAAACAAGTATTTTTTACATTAACTTCTCTGAAATCTCTTATCACACCATTGATCGATGAACTTGAAACACATTAAGGACCAGTGAATCCATTGACTATATCACCAAGAATAGTGATCAATCTTCTACAAAATACCCCTACTTACAGAGAAAAACACTAATCAATCTCTACAGAGATCAAAGCAAAAGCAGCAACCCAAAGTGAAAATCAAGCACTGAACCTAAATCACTGTAGCTAGAGCAGACATATAGCAGCATTACCACGCAAGAATAAAATAAAGCAAAGACCAAGAATTTCTTCAAGAAGCTGAAACCCCTAAGAACGCTATCAGAGCCAGAGCTGTAGTCAATGTTCTTGTACTTCTTGGTCATATTCGGAAACAAAATCCATCCCAACTTGTATATGCCTAACGATCTCTTCAATTACACTGTTGAAAGGTCTCCGAAGCGGAAACAACTGGTTATGCCGGCATGGAACAGATTAAAGAGGGATGGAATCCGCAAGGCCATTGCTTGTTGGAAAGACCTTGAATCCCTCAAAATAGAAGACATTGACAACAAAAGCTTCTCATACCTCATCCACCAGATTTTGAACAACTGCAAGAACTTCAGAGAGCTGAGGTTGATGATAGCTTCTAAATTTCAGATAGCTTCAACACTAGATTGGAACTTCAATATTACATTGCCTTATGATGGAAACTCTACCGGTACCCCCTCTAACATATCAGAACTGGGCTAACCTGTCTCCGTCACTATCAATGGAATGTTCTCGTGTCCGGCGATGGCCATGGCGGAGATGACGGCGTCGACTATTATGTCAAAGAGATTCCGGTAGGCATGCCGGTGGTCATGTCATCTCGAAAACTGAACGGGTGCTCTTGAAACAGAGGAAACCCGATTGAAATTTCGCTTCAGTAGCCTGTAGAGACTGTAGGGGTGGACGTTGATGAAGAAGGAGGAGTTGGTATCGTGCAAGAATTGAAGCAGAGGCCTGATCACCGTCTAGAGCGGTGTATCCTGAAACTGCGGTGCGGAGGGAGGAAACGGCAGAGTGGACGTTGTTACAGGTGAGAATTGGGAATTTTAGAGAGAGAGAGAGAGAGAGACAGAGAGGCGTATTGTACTGATAGAATCAATTCTGAAATTTTATTTTAGAATTTCGCCTGCCATGTGGGCCTCACCAGTGCCAAGTTGACATGCCACATCAGTTATTTAACGGCTCCATTTAACGGAATTATGACGGAGGGATCTATTGGATGAGAAATGATAGTGTGAGGATGTTTTTGATGAAATTAAAAGTTCAGGGACTGAATCGATTTTGGACCCAAACCACAGGGTACTAAACAGTATTTAGCCTTATGATTTTTCTTTCATTAGATTAATGGTCCTAGTACGCACACTTTTTCTTTAGTCGCGCAATTATATTAAACTTCAAGGGCAAAACAGATATCTCACTATTTATTCAATAGTAAGCTTCCTCATTTTGCTTTAGTGTATACTAGAAATAGTACCCTGCGCGTTGCCGCAAGACTTAAAATTTAGCAGAAACAGAGGTGCAATGCGAAATAAGAGGAATCTCAGAAGTATATGAACCTACAAACTATAGCAACTAAAGCCATAGGTAGAGAAACATAAAACTTCATTGCAAAGTATAAGAAAACTTGTTATTGTTTCTTTCTATGCATAAAATTGTGAAGTACAAATCGAACTGAAAAACACAAATCTAAGTGATTGTCAACCATTAACCACCACGATAGTCTTCAACTTCCAAAAAGAATTTTCCTTAGACGATTTGATTTCCTACAGTTGACCTGCAAAAGTAGATAACTAACAGCACCGTTAACATGATTGATGAGAAGTATTGTAATGCAAATTATTGGCAGGTTAATTTTCTTATGTAAACCTCAGCTTTTAATGTATCCAACAAAGTATAATGTATTATTTGTAGGCCTGACAATGGGATTGAAAAAAAGCAACCCAAGAACTCAAAAAAGTAAATATCAGGACTGAAAAATGCAGGATTATAACCAGATCGAAACTATAAGTATAAGGCTCCAACTGCAGTTTAGTTCTCTACTCTAAATAGAATTATACTCCTGTAGATAGCTACCGCTAATAAATGCAGCAACAAACCAGGGCATGTTTTAGAAGTTCTATAAGTTCCTCTTTTTGAAGTTTTTTTTAAAATTCTTTTTCTCTTCTTTTCTCGGGGACTTGCAACCTCCTTTCTTCTACACCCCCCCCCCCCCCCCCCCCTCCTTCTTCTTCTTCTTCATCCAAACTTAGAGTTTGTTGAGAAGCTATGATTGTAGACCCCCGTACTTTTTTCTTGTTTGTTTTATTTTGTCGTACAACATATGGGACTATGTATTCGTGAGGTACAAAAGTATTCGCGCTTAGGTAAGACTATGAGGCTATTTTAAAAGGATCAAGAATTTAGAGAAAATTCAATTTGGGTCAAGGAAACTTTTCTTGAAGTACCGAGGCTTAGGAAAACCGGGAAAATTTTCCCAAAAAGATTCGGTGAAGTATAAGAGAAATAAAGATGTTTGGAGTGGTATTCTCGAAGTAGGCACTAGTACAAAATCGAAAATAGACAACGTTACCTAGATAACGGTTTAATAAAAAACGTTGTGATTCTTTTTTTTACAACGGTATAGTCGAAACCGTTATCTATAGATACTAACAAAGTGTTGGTCCCTTGGTTAGAAGTTTTCTCATTTAACTTTTACAACGGTGCGATCGAAACCATTATCTATAAATGCTAACAGAGTGTTGGTCCCTTGATTAGAAGTTTTTTCATTTAACTTCTACAATGGTGCGATCGAAATCGTTATCTATAGATGGTAACAAAGTGTTGGCCCCTTAGAAACACACTACTAAAAGACTAAGTTAAAATTTTTCAGAAACGCGGGGAAGAAAATTTTTTATTCCCGCGCACTTGGTTCTTTTTCCTACTTTACCAAATTTGATAACTGCCCGACCCATTCTCTGAGACTCCTGCTACTATCTCTCTCTCATTAACCGCCTCCGCCCCCTTGCTTCCACCGGCAAGCTCGCTCTCTCTCTCTCTCTGCAATTAAGACACATTTTTAGCAAAGCAAACTCCAACAAGTGTCCTTCTCTTCAAGATTTAGGGTTTCAAAACCCCAAATCCAATCCCCATCCCTACCGTCACCGTTAGGATTTTGGTGATTTGAATTCTAGATTGATTCGCCTGAATGACCTCCTTATCTCCCTCATCAACGGCTCTAAACCTTGATGGCTCCTTGCTTGAGGACGACACCGTTTTGTTCTCCACCAGGGCTTTTGCGCAGGACACCTTGTTGCAATTCCAGTTGAGGAAGTTCGATTAGTGCCTCACATCCTTGCAGGAGTGCCTCAAGAGGAAGGCCGGCGATCCCAAAGTAATTCTCTCTGAAATCCAATCTCTGATTTGTTTATCAGGATTTTCGTGTGTTTATTTCTTGTTTGAATTCAATTTATTTGTTTCGGTGAAGTGATTGTTTGTTTTTGAGTGTTTTGGTGTATAGTATATACGTATATGTATTGTGATTCTATTACTGATGGAACTTTGGCGACATTCTTGAAGAGTATGCATAACCAATTTTGATACTTTTTTCCCTTTTCTCCTCGCTGTCAATGTTCCAGAAATATGGTGAGTAATTGAGGCTGATGAGACTTATGAGAGAGAGCAGGTGATAGGATCATTTTAATGCGACGTTTTACTTGCTTTTCCCTACATTTTCTGCGTTATTTCCTTATTAAAACTCTGTTTAGGAAAGTTTCCATTCTTCGATTGGGAAAGTTCCTATTTGTAGAAAGTTTCTATTTTTGTAGTTTCTATTTTTCTTTTTTAGAAAGTTTCCATTTTCAGTTTAGGAAAGTTGCCATTTTTCATTTTAGGAAAGTTTCTATTTTTCTTAATAGTTTCTATTTGCAGGACCTCGGAGCTAAAAAGTGGAAATGAACTCATAAATGGAAAGAGGAGCTTGCGAAAGTCAAGGGGAGCAAAAATGAGAAACAATGGACCACAGAAATGAGCAGAAATGAAGAAAAGAAGTTTTCCTGCTTCAACCAGGAAACCCTGCGAAAAGGAGGAAAGCTTACCAATGAAGTTTCCAACGTTACCATGAAAAAGAAATGGAAAAATGAAGTGTTACGGCGTTGGAAGGTGACAAGGCTTGAAGTTGAAGCAACAAGGCCCAAGAACTCTCAAGACTTATTGGATTTTCAGCAAATTGGATAAAAGCCCACAAGAGCCCATGGAACTAGGGTTGTGACGCAAGAGTAAACCCTAGAGATGTTGTTGCCGTGAAATTCTAAGAGATAAACAAGGAAGTTGGCGTGAAAATCAGAAAATAATAAGAAGATTTCGATGGAGATTTTCTAGGGTTATTTTTATGGAAAGAAAATATACTTGGAGATAAACCCTAGGAGACTCCTAGCCGTCCAAGCCAAGAGGAAAAGAAGGGATTGCCGTGAAATATCAAGAAGAAACCCTAGAGATTTCGGCAAAGTGATATCCTCTAGAGAGTTTTAAGGAAAGAAAAATTGTGTTGAACACAAAAAGCTCTCAAAGGAGTCTAGATTCGTCCCCTATATTCTCTAAATATATTGTTGCCGAAATTGGTGAAGAAAATCAGAAAATATCTCTATTTATTTCGGCAAGATTATTTAGGGAATTAACATTGGAATTTTGTGATTGGTTGGACTACTTCATAGGGCTTATGTGGCATGCTACCATTGGAGGAAATTATGTGGAGTTAACAAGCAATTGCCGTGAGGATTCTCAGAGATGTACACGGCTTGGAGAGCAAGGAGGACGTCTCCTATATATACTTCCTCTTTCTCAACGTCAAGGGTTCCTCTCTTTGACGTTCACACTTTAGAAAAAAATCAGAAAAGCTCTCTAGCATAGCCGTGAGTTTCTCCATCCTCTAGTCATCTCCACGAGTTCAAGCAAGGCCAAAGGAAGAAGAAGAGAAGCCGTGAGCATCCATCATCCACCACCATCCTTGAAGCTTGCTTTCGAGATTCAAGAAACCACAACGTGAATCATCCATCTCATCTCCATCTCACGGTGTAATCCGATTCTCCTTTGTAACCTTTGCTTTGAATTTCGTTGGTTATGAACTAGTTGACATATATGTATGAACAAAGTATTATTTCTGGAATTTCTATGATTAATTGATAATTTCAGATTCTTATATTGCGATTTATGGTTGCTTTTGTGTGAGTGTTTGATTAAATTTGCATGATGGATTTCTTTTGTATTTTAATCTTAAAAGGTTCGAAACTTTTAGGGTTTTTATATGATTGGTGCTACGAAATTAAGAACATGAATCAACTTTTTGGTTTTGTGTTCTTAAATCGACAAGTAGTAAAGGTTTTGTGCAAAAATCGGATTTAATCAAAGAGAATTGCAATTAGGTGGACTTTTTCATACTAAGTTGCACACTTGAGTTGATAGCCTTTCTAGGTGTTTATTGCGTTGAACATGTTATGATTGACTAGCTTTCTAGGGCTTGAATGCATGTTTGATAGGATTAGTCTTTGTGCTTTCAGTTAGATTAATTAGCATTGAAAAGTAAAATATGGGAAATTGTTTGCTTTTAACGTTTCACATGATCAACTCCTCTTGCATGACTTTGATGAGCAATGCTAGAAATTGAATTGATTTTAATCATAGTTTCGGTTTTAATCTTTGTTCTCTCATTCCATTTGTATTTTTATGTTTTTGCATTTTAATTATTTTCTTAACTTAGTTTATTTTTCGAAAACCAAAATAAAAAATATTCCCCCTTTTTTCGTAAATAGTGTATATGTGTGTGAATATTATACTTTGTTTTAATTTTAATTGTTTAATTGTTTGACAATGACAGGTGTACCCTCAATCCCCGGAATAGAACGATCCCTATTTGCTTATACTACTAACGATCTTTTCAGGGTTAAATTATGCTCTTGCTTTGAGCGCATCAATTTTTGGCGCCGTTGCCGGGGATTGAAAAATCACTTGTTAAATATGTGAATATTTGTTTTGTTTATATGTTGTCTTCGAAAAAAAATAAAAAATTACTTGTTAATTGTTTGTAATTCTCTTAATTGTTAGTTAATTAGTGAATTAGTTACTTAGGTTGTTATTTATATTATTGAATACGAATTTTAATTGTGAGTTGTAAATTAAAGAAGGAATAGGTGAAGTCGTGTTTGTTAATATTGGCCTAAACCCCTCATTGGTACCTAGTCCAGGTCCCTTAAGGTTGAGGGCGGCCTTTATTAACATTCATTGAACTGTCTTCACACTTAGGACCTTTTTCATCCAAGTAAGTATAGCCTATGTGGGATGGTGTCTAGGAAGGGGACAACGCTCATGACTGGTTCTTGAATTCAGAAGTGCTTAC
Source organism: Rosa chinensis (assembly GCF_002994745.2). NCBI lineage: Eukaryota > Viridiplantae > Streptophyta > Magnoliopsida > Rosales > Rosaceae > Rosa > Rosa chinensis. The sequence continues at coordinate 20,622,546 of NC_037091.1, read as the reverse complement.
AAATGAGCCTAAACCACAATGTGGGAGTAGCTCATGCCAAAATGGATTCTACCTCTTGTGGTCGCCCTCCCCTACCTGGCCATTTCAGTAAGGTTGCCCAAAGGATGTAGGAGGGACTTTGTGTCTAGACGATTATACTTTGGCCGCATGTCCTCTTGATTTACCACTTGGAATTTAATTTGAAATCAATGATATATATAACAAATGAAGATATTGTGATTCACTAAGGTATATTGGATTAAACATAGTCTTGAAAAGGGTAGCTGTTTCAGTCCCATTGCACATCGAGACTCCCTGTTCCCGTACCTAAGTGTTGAAAATAATTGTAAAGAAAAGGAAAGAATAAAAATTTTTGTAAGTATTTTCGTAAAAAGTAAAAAGAAAAAAAAGAAAAAAAGAAAAAAAAAAAAGAGTGTGACGTTTTGTTTGTTCTTGTTTGAAAGTTTTTGTAAAATGTGTCTAATCTTGTTATACAAAAGAAAAGAAAAGAATTAATTGTAAATATCGTTAAATTCTTGATTGTTATAAGTGTGTAAAATCGTATGAGTAGATAATGGCCCTTTTGTTAATATTGGCCTTAACCCTTCATTAGTGCCTTTCTAAGGTCTTATGAGGTTAAGGGCGGCTTTTATTAACATTTGGAGAACTGTCTAACACATGAGTTCTTTCCAAGCTGAGTAAGGGGCATATAGGTGGTGTCTTAGGTTGAGACCCTGGGTGATGGGTTCAAATTGGATCTCAGAGATACTACAGACTGTGCCTAAACCACAATGTGGGAGTAGCCGATAGGGGCCTAAACCTCAATGAGGGAGTAGCCTCCGTAGTGTCACCAAAATGAGTCCTCCCTCTCACTTACCTCTTAATCTGGCCATCTAGCCTTCTGAAACAAAGGAAAGCTGTCTAGGCGACTATCCCTAGATCGTATCTCACCAATAGTAGTGGTTTCTATTGGGCTCGACTTACAACTTGTAATCAACTGAGATATTAACTTTATTTTGTAAAGATAATAATACACTTGAACTTAACCTCCACATGTAAATTGTGTTGTTTTGTACATTTTATACTTGTATAAACGTCTTTTGTGGTATAGTTGTAAAGTTTGTGGTTATTTTGTAATTTATACTTCTCTTTATACTTGTATAAATTCGTGAATAGTAATTCATGAATAGTGACTTTCTTGTATAAATCATTAATTTGTATTTCTTTTATTGTATAGTTACTAACTTCTCTAATTCTTAATGATGTTCAGGATTTCTATGAATGACCGAGCCTTCTAGACCCTCTACAATAAAAGAAATTGAAGCAAGGCTCGCTCGTTTGAAGAATCCTTCACTTCTTGAGTACACAAGCCCCTCCCCTTCGACATACAAAGAGTACACATTTAACGAGCAAGGGAAGAGGATCTACTCTTCTGAGGAGTCTACATCACCTACACCGAGTCCATCTCCTCCTTCACGTTCACCTTCACCTGTGGTTTCGTCCAACTCTACACCACCACCTTCACCACCACCTGAAGAAGTCAAGGAAGAGAGAATGGCATCTATTAGGGAACTCTCCACAGCAACTGTCGAAGGAGGACCTCCTTCAGGCATCATTTACCCTGCCCCTGCAGCAGGAAGACAAGCAGAGTTTGAGCTTAAGAGTGGATTGTTGCACAAGCTCCCTATGTTCCATGGCCTCAATATGGAGGACGCCAACAAGCATATCAGAGAGTTTCAGTCTGTGTGTGCTAACATGCAACCACAAGGAGCAGATGAAAACATTCTGAAGATGAAGGCATTTCCATTCTCTTTAGCTGACAGAGCTAAAGATTGGCTATATGAGCTTCCTGCTGGACGTATCACATCATGGGAAACAATGAGGAAGGCCTTCTTGGAAAAATACTTCCCAGCTTCCAAGGTCATCACACTCAGGAAGAAGCTCAGTAGGATAGAGCAAGCCCATGATGAGTCCTATGCTGCCTACTACGAGAGGTTCAACTCCCTACTTGCACAACGTCCTCAACATCAGATGAAGGATGAGACCCTACTTACATGTTTCTACGAAGGACTCTTACCCTTGGAAAGGCAAATGCTTGATGCTGCAGCTGGAGGAGCTTTTGTGGATAAGTCACCTGCGGTTGGGAAGGAACTTATAGCTAATCATGCCCTAAACACCCAACAATATGAGGGGGTAGGACACTCTACTCGTAGGGTGCATGAGATGAGCAAGAATACTGCCATTGAAGACCAACTGAATAAGCTTACTCTCCTCATGAACCAAGTGATAAGTTCCAAGGGACCAAGTGCAACAATAGCTTGTGGGGTATGCTCTATGCAAGGGCATGTTACAGATCAGTGCCCTCAACTTAATGACAATGGAGGATGGGAATCTGCAAATGCTATTGGAGGATATCAAGGAGGGTACCAAGGAGGACCTCAACGTCCTAGGCATGACCCTTATTCCAATACTTACAACCCAGGATGGAGGGACCATCCCAACTTCAAGTGGACCAACAATGAAAACGTTCAGAATCCTCTTGGTGGGAACTTCCAACGTCCTCAAGGGCCTTCATTCCAAGGATCATCTTTTCAAAGGCCTTACATGCCTCCTCCTCAACAGAACTCAGGGAACTCCAACTCTCACTATGATAAAACGTTGGAGGCCTTGACTAGCTCTACACAAGACTTGACAAACTCTACTCAAGCTTTGATTCAAGGACAACAGACCCACACTAAGGATATTGCAGATCTTAAGAAGCAGATGGGCCAAGTGGTGGACTTCATGAGCAAGATTCACGAGACTGGGAAACTTCCTAGTGTCACAATATCTAACCCTAAGGGTAATGTGGAGAATGCATTAGTGGTGACTACAAGAAGTGGAAGACCATTTGTGGATCAATCCAATCAACCCAAGAAGGCCCAAGTGAGCATAGAGGTTGAGGAAGATCAAGAACCCACCAAGTTGGGTATTGAGAAGGACCCTGCAACGTCCAAGGAAGAGACCAAGGCGTCCTCACCATTAAAGGCAAAACCGGAAATTAAAGGTAGTAATTCTAACTTATCAAATTCGGTTATTGCTAACCCTTCTTCTTCTTGCATGCCCTTCCCACGCAGGTTTGCCCAATCTAAGAAGGATGAAAGTGACCAAGCTATCTTGGAAACTTTCAAGAAGGTGCAAGTGAACCTACCCCTCCTAGAGGCCATCAAGCAAGTTCCTAAGTATGCCAAGTTTCTCAAAGAGCTTTGCACTACTAGGAGAGTAAACCGTGAAAAGGAGTTGATAAAGGTAAGTGAGAATGTCTCTGCCTTGATTCAGAGGAAAATTCCTCCAAAGTGTAAGGATCTTGGAAGCTTTACTATTCCGTGTACTATTGGTAACTCTAGATTTAAGAATGCCATGCTAGACCTTGGTGCATCTGTTAATGTTATGCCCTATTCTATTTATGAAACCCTAGGTCTAGGGGAACTTAAATCTGATAATGTTATAATTCAGTTAGCTGACAGATCCAATGCATACCCTAGAGGTTTGTTGGAGGATGTGCTTGTACAGGTTAACCATCTTATATTCCCAGCTGATTTTTATGTGTTGGAAATGGAGGACTCCCCTGTGAGTTCCACTCCATTGCTTTTGGGACGTCCTTTCTTAAGGACAGCTAGGACGAAGATTGATGTGTATGCAGGCTCTCTCACAATGGAGTTTGATGGTGACGTTATAGGCTTCAACATTTTTGAAGCCATGAGGTATCCTCTTGATGTAAGTGATTGTTATTCTATTGACATTTTGGATGATCTTGCACAGAGAATGTTTGATGTCATGAATGAGGATACCCTAGCCACAACACTTGCACAAGGAGTAGGGTATACAAAAGGTGGCATCACTATCTCAGAGGAGGAATTGAAGGACACTTGTGAAAGAAAGATCATTGAAAACGTCTCATTCCTTGAGGCATCCCCCTATATAGGTAAGTCTACTTCTCCCTTGTCCATTCAATTATCTGCTAACAAGACTTTACCTTCAGTGGTCCAGGCCCCAGAACTTGAGCTAAAACCTCTTCCAGACCATTTGAAGTATGTCTACTTAGGGGACAAGGAGACCTTACCAGTGATCGTGTCCTCTGCACTTACGACTCCACAAGAGAAGTTGGTGGAAATGCTGAAGCAACACAAGACCGCCATAGGATGGACATTGGCGGACATCAAGGGGATAAGCCCTACAGCTTGCGTCCATAGGATACTTCTAGAGGAGGGGTCTAAACCCACTAGAGAGGCTCAACGTCGTCTCAACCCTCCAATGATGGAAGTGGTGAAGAAGGAGGTTATCAAGCTCCTTGATTGTGGGGTAATCTACCCCATTTCAGACTCCAAGTGGGTCTCCCCAGTTCAGGTTGTGCCCAAGATATCTGGGGTAACTGTGGTGAAGAATGCTGAGAACGAACTGGTGCCCCAAAGGACAGTCACAGGCCACAGAGTATGCATTGACTATAGGAGACTCAACGCAACCACAAGGAAAGATCACTTTCCGCTGCCATTCATTGATCAGATGCTTGAGCGCCTAGCTGGACATGATTATTATTGCTTCTTGGATGGCTAATCAGGCTACAATCAAATTACCATAGCCAATGAAGATCAAGAGAAGACAACCTTCACTTGCCCCTTTGGGACGTTTGCCTATCGACGTATGCCCTTTGGACTTTGCAACGCTCCAGGTACCTTTCAGAGGTGTATGGTAAGCATCTTTTCAGATTATATTGAGAAAATTATAGAGGTATTCATGGATGACTTTTCAGTTTTTGGAAAGAATTTCGATGACTGTCTTAGTAATCTGGAGATAATTTTGAAACGTTGCATGGAAACTAACCTTGTACTTAATTGGGAAAAATGCCATTTTATGGTTAAACAAGGAATAGTTCTAGGACATATTGTCTCTGCTAGGGGTATAGAGGTTGATAAAGCCAAGGTGGATATTGTGCGTTACTTACCCTCTCCCACTTCTGTGAGAGAGATTCATTCTTTCCTTGGCCATGCAGGTTTTTATAGGCTGTTTATCAAGGACTTCTCCAAGATTTCGAGACCTTTATGCCAACTACTTCAGAAGGATGTGACGTTTCACTTTGACAAGGAGTGTCAAGAAGCTTTTGACAAGCTTAAGGTATTGTTGACATCTGCCCCCATCATGTTACCTCCAGATTGGTCTTTGCCCTTTGAGTTGATGTGTGATGCCTCTGACTATGCAGTTGGAGCTGTTTTGGGGCAAAGGAAGGACAAACGACCCTATGCCATCTACTACGCCTCAAGGACTCTAAATGATGCATAGATGAACTATTCCACCACGGAGAAAGAGCTCCTTGCAGTTGTCTTTGCCCTTGAGAAGTTTCGTTCTTACTTACTTGGTACCAAGGTTATTATCTATACTGACCATGCAGCTTTGAAATACTTGATGACCAAGAAGGAGGCAAAGCCAAGGCTTATCAGATGGATCCTACTCTTGCAAGAATTTGACGTGGAAATCAAGGACAAGAAGGGTAGTGAAAACGTGGTAGCTGACCACTTGAGTCGTTTGGTCCATGCAGAAGACCCTCTCCCTCTAGTGGAGACGTTTCCAGATGAGCAGCTCTTTGGACTTCAGGTAAGTGAACCATGGTATGCAGATATTGTGAATTATATTGTTTCTAGAAAGATTCCTGATACCATGTCACGTGCTCATAAAGATAGGCTTAAGAAAACTGTTAAGCAATATGTTTGGGATGAACCTTATCTATGGAAATATTGCTCTGATCAACTGATTAGGAGATGTGTGCCTGAACATGAACATAATGCCATACTTTCTTTTTGCCATTCTAAAGCATGTGGAGGTCACTTTGGGTCTAAGAAGACTGCATTTAAGGTGCTAGAGTCTGGGTTCTATTGGCCAACATTATTTAGGGATGCACATGCCCATTGTTTAACTTGTGATAAATGCCAAAGAACAGGAAATCTAGGTCCTAGAGATCAAATGCCGTTGTCTAATATCATAACTGTTGAAATATTTGATGTCTGGGGTATAGATTTCATGGGACCTTTCCCTTCATCTTTTGGGTTTCTCTATATCTTACTTGCAATGGACTATGTTTCCAAATGGGTGGAAGCAAAGGCCACTAGAACTAATGACTCTAAGGTTGTTGCAGATTTTATCAAGTCTAACATCTTTAGCAGGTTTGGAATGCCTAGAGTTCTCATTAGTGATGGTGGATCCCACTTTTGCAATCGGACGATTGAGGCTCTCTTGAAGAGATATGATGTGAGACATAAGGTTTCTACACCTTATCACCCCCAAACTAGTGGGCAGGTTGAGGTCTCTAACCGTCATATTAAGGGAATATTGGAGAAGACTGTGAACCATAATAGGAAAGACTGGTCCTTGCGTTTAGAGGATGCTTTGTGGGCTTACAGAACTGCATACAAAACTCCCATAGGTATGTCACCATATCGACTTGTCTATGGCAAACCTTGCCATTTACCTGTGGAGTTAGAGCACAAAGCTTGGTGGGCTGTGAAGCAGTTCAACATGGATATTGATGCAGCTGGGCTTCATAGGAAGTTGCAATTGCAAGAGTTAGAGGAGATTAGGAATGATGCCTTCGAAAATGCTAAGATTTACAAGGACAAGACTAAGGCATTCCATGATAAAATGATTCGAAGGAAGACTTTTGTTGTGGGCCAAAAAGTTCTTCTCTTCCATTCCCGTCTCAAACTCTTCCCAGGTAAACTTCGTTCTCGTTGGATTGGGCCTTTTGTTATCACTAATGTGTTCTCCCATGGAGCTGTGCAGATAAAAAGTGAACAAACAGGTAACGAGTTCAAAGTGAATGGCCATCGCTTGAAGCCTTACTATGAGGCATTTGTGGAACATGAAGTGGAGGCTGTACCCCTCCAAAACGTTCCAAACCCTGAGGATTAAATGGAGGTACAAGTCTAGGCTGATAGACTATAAACATTAAGCGCTGCTTGGGAGGCAACCCAATTCCGAAGTAGCTGTGGAGGAGTCATCAACGCAGATTTGTTTTCTCTTCCCCTTTTACTTCTCCAATTTTTCTTTGTTTTAGTAGTTATTTTCGTAAATTCCATCCTCATATGCTTAAGTGTTTCATTGCATGCTTATTCTTGATTACATTGAGGACAATGCAATATTTAAGTGTGGGGGAAGGGATTTACACTTTTATCTTGAGTCATATATGGAAAAATACAAAAAAAATTGAAAAATGTCAAAAAATTTAAAATTTTTTTAATTTTCGTTGCTTTTGTTTTTGTTTTGAGTCTTAGGATGCCCTTTCAACTGTCTAGGATGATTCTATATCTCTGAAATCATGATTAAAAGAGGATCACAAGATTGAGATGATTTTTAAAAAGTGGTATTCTTTGGTTAATTGAGATATATGAAAAATGCATGCATGTGTAGTGGATACGGATTTCGAAACTTTGGTACAGAATATGAGCATGTTAAGATGAGTTTTGATTCATAAAGCCTATGTGAGATATTTGAGCCATGTCCCTTTTTCTTGGAGTGATAAACGAAAATATACTCTTGATTTCTTGGCGATATTTTGATGATCTCATTATCCTTTCATTTTGATTGACTACTTGCCATAGATTAAGTTTGATGGACTAGAGAATGCTAGAATTCACTCTTGTGCTTGTTGAGACGTTTGTCAATACATGGCCCTGATTCTGGAAGGGATAGAGGCACCCTAGGAATTACCACCATTGCCAAATGAACTTGTGTCCTTAATTGTGCCTGTCGTGGGACCCCCCTAGATAAGCCCTTTTGAGCCTATATTAAGCCTTTTCATACATCACCCTTAAAACCCTTAACCATGAAGCTTAGTATAGTTACAACCCTACCCTTTGTTCTAAGAACTTAGTTGAGCTATCTTTTGAGACATACTATGTGGGTTTGGTGCTAAGGATGAGAATTGAGAAGAGATGAAAGTTCAAGTGTAGGGGTAGACTTATCCATAGAGAAAAAATATGTGAAAGCCGTGAAAAATGAAAGGAAAAAAAAAAATGTGTACGGCTAAAAAGAAAGAAAAATGTATGTTTATGGATTTTAGTCCCCCATACTTAGTGATTTTGGAGTTTACTTTGAACTGAAGGCCCACTACAGAAAAATTTGGCCTTTGTCCATTCCACTATAGTTCAAGGGAAGTTTATAATGAAGATTGGGCCCAACATGAAGACATTAGGCCCTTTTATGTTACCTCTAGGGAAAGTGACGTTTTTGCAATGCCTTGGTGGATTTCTTGAGGTCTCTACATCTACATGTGCTCTGCTAGGTTTTTAGGACACTTTGATAAATCCTTACCTTTCATTTCTTTAAACCTTAAGCATTAGCCCATTACAACCCCTGATAAGACCTTCTTGATCCTTAAGATGGGACAGCCCTTGATGTGGAGATGAGTTACAAGAGTTGAACCTATGGCTTGGGTCCATCTGTGCAAGTAGTTGGTACCTTTCATGAGATCTTTAAAAGAAAAATATACTTGTGCTTTCATTTCATATAATATGTGATATACTTGCTATCTTTCACATATACTTGAGTGTATAAGCTTTTAAGCATTGCCTTGAATTCTGAGAGAAGAAAGAGTGGATATACCTTGTGAGATATGAATCATACTTGTTTGAAACATGCTTAACAGAACCCATCACCATTGTTACAACCAAGTCCTACTTGTGTATGTGTAAATTATGTGTTTCAATTAACTCTCGAATGCTTAAACATTGACTCTTGGTTAAGTGCTAATCTTGGTGTTGTGAAAGTAAGAGATTGCTGAGACAAAAAGTTGAAGGGCATTAGAGTCTTTGTTTGTGTAGAGTCTTTAAATTTTCGTTGAGTCTTAATGTGAGTCTTAGTGTGATTTTGCTAAGGGACTAGCAAAAGCTAAGTGTGGGGGAATCTGATAGGAGCATTTTAATGCGACGTTTTACTTGCTTTTCCCTACATTTTCTGCGTTATTTCCTTATTAAAACTCTGTTTAGGAAAGTTTCCATTCTTCGATTGGGAAAGTTCCTATTTGTAAAAAGTTTCTATTTTTGTAGTTTCTATTTTTCTTTTTTAGAAAGTTTCCATTTTCAGTTTAGGAAAGTTGCCATTTTTCATTTTAGGAAAGTTTCTATTTTTCTTAATAGTTTCTATTTGCAGGACCTCGGAGCTAAAAAGTGGAAATGAACTCATAAATGGAAAGAGGAGCTTGCGAAAGTCAAGGGGAGCAAAAATGAGAAACAATGGACCACAGAAATGAGCAGAAATGAAGAAAAGAAGTTTTCCTGCTTCAACCAGGAAACCCTGCGAAAAGGAGGAAAGCTTACCAATGAAGTTTCCAACGTTACCATGAAAAAGAAATGGAAAAATGAAGTGTTACGGCGTTGGAAGGTGACAAGGCTTGAAGTTGAAGCAACAAGGCCCAAGAACTCTCAAGACTTATTGGATTTTCGGCAAATTGGATAAAAGCCCACAAGAGCCCATGGAACTAGGGTTGTGACGCAAGAGTAAACCCTAGAGATGTTGTTGCCGTGAAATTCTAAGAGATAAACAAGGAAGTTGGCGTGAAAATCAGAAAATAATAAGAAGATTTCGGTGGAGATTTTCTAGGGTTATTTTTATGGAAAGAAAATATACTTGGAGATAAACCCTAGGAGACTCCTAGCCGTCCAAGCCAAGAGGAAAAGAAGGGATTGCCGTGAAATATCAAGAAGAAACCCTAGAGATTTCGGCAAAGTGATATCCTCTAGAGAGTTTTAAGGAAAGAAAAATTGTGTTGAACACAAAAAGCTCTCAAAGGAGTCTAGATTCATCCCCTATATTCTCTAAATATATTGTTGCCGAAATTGGTGAAGAAAATCAGAAAATATCTCTATTTATTTCGGCAAGATTATTTAGGGAATTAACATTGGAATTTTGTGATTGGTTGGACTACTTCATAGGGCTTATGTGGCATGCTACCATTGGAGGAAATTATGTGGAGTTAACAAGCAATTGCCGTGAGGATTCTCAGAGATGTACACGGCTTGGAGAGCAAGGAGGACGTCTCCTATATATACTTCCTCTTTCTCAACGTCAAGGGTTCCTCTCTTTGACGTTCACACTTTAGAAAAAAATCAGAAAAGCTCTCTAGCATAGCCGTGAGTTTCTCCATCCTCTAGTCATCTCCACGAGTTCAAGCAAGGCCAAAGGAAGAAGAAGAGAAGCCGTGAGCATCCATCATCCACCACCATCCTTGAAGCTTGCTTTCGAGATTCAAGAAACCACAACGTGAATCATCCATCTCATCTCCATCTCACGGTGTAATCCGATTCTCCTTTGTAACCTTTGCTTTGAATTTCGTTGGTTATGAACTAGTTGACATATATGTATGAACAAAGTATTATTTCTGGAATTTCTATGATTAATTGATAATTTCAGATTCTTATATTGCGATTTATGGTTGCTTTTGTGTGAGTGTTTGATTAAATTTGCATGATGGATTTCTTTTGTATTTTAATCTTAAAAGGTTCGAAACTTTTAGGGTTTTTATATGATTGGTGCTACGAAATTAAGAACATGAATCAACTTTTTGGTTTTGTGTTCTTAAATCGACAAGTAGTAAAGGTTTTGTGCAAAAATCGGATTTAATCAAAGAGAATTGCAATTAGGTGGACTTTTTCATACTAAGTTGCACACTTGAGTTGATAGCCTTTCTAGGTGTTTATTGCGTTGAACATGTTATGATTGACTAGCTTTCTAGGGCTTGAATGCATGTTTGATAGGATTAGTCTTTGTGCTTTCAGTTAGATTAATTAGCATTGAAAAGTAAAATATGGGAAATTGTTTGCTTTTAACGTTTCACATGATCAACTCCTCTTGCATGACTTTGATGAGCAATGCTAGAAATTGAATTGATTTTAATCATAGTTTCGGTTTTAATCTTTGTTCTCTCATTCCATTTGTATTTTTATGTTTTTGCATTTTAATTATTTTCTTAACTTAGTTTATTTTTCGAAAACCAAAATAAAAAATATTCCCCCTTTTTTCGTAAATAGTGTATATGTGTGTGAATATTATACTTTGTTTTAATTTTAATTGTTTAATTGTTTGACAATGACAGGTGTACCCTCAATCCCCGGAATAGAACGATCCCTATTTGCTTATACTACTAACGATCTTTTCAGGGTTAAATTATGCGCTTGCTTTGAGCGCATCAGCAGGAAGGGTGGTGATGTTGCTGAGTAATTGAGCTTCGTCAAAGACAGGCAAAGCACAAACTTCCAGGTTTTCTTTCGTTTGAAGACTTTTTTCTCTGATTCTTAGTTCTTACTGTCGATTGCTAATTTTTTTTATTGTTTTTATGCATGTTCTTTCTGGGAATTCTTTTTGTGCAAGAATAGATTCATTGGAGGCTTGGCAAAGAGTTGGGTAAGTGATTTTGCTATCTAAACTTTCGTTGGGTAGCGATTAATTATCCTTTTCGAATTTTGCATGAGAATTGATTCTGGGTCTGGGTTTGTTTCAGCTTGGTTGCATATGTTTTGAAAAATCTTCCCCACTCAGAATCTGAATGCTGGTGAGTTTTGATTCCTTCCATATTGGCTTTCATTCTTGGTTCGTGTATTCTGAATCAATTTGAAGAAAAATGAAATTTTCATATTGTAAATTCTTTTGTTTCGTGTAGCTTCAGTAAACAGATTGAAGGCTTGAACAATAAGAAGCAGCACAAGGTTTGATAGTAATATTTTTGTTTTCTTCTTTGTCCATGATTTTCATGAATAGAATCCTACATCTTTGCAAAAGAAAAAAAACATAATGTTGAAGGATATCGACATAATGTGTGCCTCTACAAACTAGGGTTTAGAGTTGTAATAGGAAAGTACCCTAGGTATACTAATTGTATTCCGATTCTGTTACCTTTTGTGTACTCTGTAAACTCCCTATATAAAGGGCTCCTATTATCAATAATAAACACAATTCTATTCTCCTACAACACGTTATCAGCACGAGTTCTAACCCTAGAAAAAAAAAGAAAAAAAACCCTAGAAGAAAACATTCCTCTTCTCTGCCGCCAACCCAAACACACAAAAAAAAAAAAAACTCCAACCAACCTCACCCCAGCAGCCTAGCCTCCAGCCCACTGCACACCAGTCTCATCTTCCTGCCGACCGCACAGTCTCATCTTCCTGCCGGCCGCAGCCTCCATCCACTGCATCGCAAGCCCACCTGCCTTTGTGTCCCTCCAGCCCACTGCAACCCGCCGAGCGATACCAGCCCAGGCCACCGAACTCCAGCAGCAACAGCCCTGGCCTCCGACCTGCAGCAGCCCAAGCCTTCGATCAGCCTTCCTCCGCACACCAGCCCCCTCTATACACCGGCGAATTGCAGAAGAACCAGAGGAAGAAAAAGTAGCGAAAATGAAGGGGGAGGAAGACCGAAAGAAAAAGAGAAGGGACCAGGCCGAGAGAGAAAAAAAAAAAGAGAAAGAAAAAAAAGAAAAAAGAGAAGGGACCAGGCCGAAAGAAAAAAAAAAGAAAAAAAAAAAAAAGAAAGAGAGGGGACCCGGCCGGCCAAAAAAAAAGGGGGAGGAAAGCCCAGAAAAAAAAAAGAAAAAACACGCCTGCTCCAACACGCGCGTGTCCTCAAACAAAATCACGTAAGTTTTTATAATTAAGGTTGTTGCTTTCTTGTATTTAAATTCTTTTTATTTTCTGCAAATATTGGAATATATGTTGCCAAATGATTTTGATATTTAACAAAGCGGAATTGTGGGGATTCACGCTTAACGAACTAAGAGTGTTCATAATTAAACGAACTAAGAGTGTTCGTGTGAACTAAGAGCGTTCACAATGCTTGGACTAAGAGAGTCCGTAAGCATCAAATTGTGACCATATTAAAACATTATTGTTTGGTCTAATCCAAAAGAGATTCTTGGAAATTGATTTCTTGGTAGCATAGCTCTGAAATCTTATTATCTTAGTTTTCGTGGAAGTTTAACTCCGAAACTAATATATTTTCTCTTCTTATTTTCAGGATGTCGAATGAACCTAGACTCGACTTTCCCATGCTTGACTCAACAGGCTCGGATTACCACAGTTGGGTAACCGATGTTGAGAATCATCTCACTTCCAAGGGAATATTACCCATAATCCAGGCACCTAACCCGGATCTTTTGTTCAACCGAACATCCACAAAGCATGCTCAAGCAGTTATCTTGATGCGACGCCATATGGACAAGGCACTCAGATTGGAGTATATGTCGATCAAGGATGCAAGAGAGCGATGGGTAGCGCTAGAAGAGCGTTTTGGCAATGTCCAAGATTCCCTCCTCCCTGACTTGAAGGTTCAATGGAACAATCTGCGCTTTGCTGACTTCAAGTCTGTTACTGAATATAATTCAGAGGCTCTTCGCTTACAATCCATGTTGAGATTCTGTGGACAACCTGTCACAGAGCAAGAGCTAATTGAGAAGACTCTCTCCACCTTCCCCGTTTCAGCTATTGTGGTATCAAAGCAATACCGTACTGAAGTCAATGCTGGATGGATCATGAGGTTTCATCAGCTTATCAATATCATATCTGTAGCTGAGAAACATGATAACATTCTCGTGAGGAATTATAATTCAAGGCCCATTGGAACTAAGAGCGTTCATGAGGCGAATTATAATGCACCCAAAAAAGGGCGCAAGGAGCGGAACCCTAGGAATAAGGGACATGAGGGACGTATGGGTCCATATAACAGCCCTAATCAGGAAGGAAACCGCAAGTTTGGAGAGGATACACGTGGTGGCAATGCCACACGTGCGAGAGGAGGTCGTGGCAACCCTATCCGTGGTAATGGAGCCATGGCTCGTGGTGGTGGCGCCATGGGTCGTGGTGGAGGCGCAAATCCTCCTAGGGAAAGCCCACAACGTGCACAACGTGCACCTCAATTGAAGGGAGGCAACCACAATGATATGTGTCATCGATGTGGATCTAGTGAGCATTGGTTCAAGCGATGCAAGGCAAGTGAGCAACTAGCTTCAAGATACAGGGCATACAGGGACCTGAGGGAGCAAGAAGTGTACCTTGCAGAAGAAGAAGAAAATGGTGGAGACGTTAATCTCACCATGGAGGACTTCAAAGCTGAAGATGAAGTGCACAAGGATGCTGCAGACTTTGATTAGAAATAGTCCTCTTTATTTTTCAAGAATCATGTAATAGTCAATAAATGACAATTGTGTTAACTCTTTCTTATGTGGCATACCCAATAAAATATGATGTCTAGGAAGGTCATTGAGATAATTGGTACTTAAGCGAGCCTCGCTCCACCAACCTCTCTCTCTACTTTCCTGGTCATATTCGATTGGAGTTGCCAAACGAATAGAGTGACTACAATGTGTCTCAGTTTGATTTTCTTTATTTTGGATTAGACCTTTTTGGACCATTTGATGTAATCATTGGCTACATTTATTAATAAAGTATCGTATTATTCAATGTCATGGACATGTTTTTAATTTCGAACTTTATTTTTTCTCAGTATGTTTACTGGAGAGTTGGAATGCCTTGTTGATAGTGGCACCACACATACTATATTGCGACATAGGCAACTATTTCTATGCATGACGCCTAGTCGATCTTCTGTGACTACGATGGCTGGACCATCACAATTGATTCATGGTCGAGGACCAGCTCAATTTATGTTGCCAAATGGCACAAATATTAATGTCACCGAAGCTCTATATGCTCCTAGGGCTGGAAGGACCCTATTGAGTTTTAAAGATATAAGAGCCAATGGTTTTCATGTGGAAACACATTGTGAGAATGGACAAGAGTTCCTTTGCATCACCTCTAATGACTACGGACATAAACGAGTAATAGAGAAACTTATGTGTCGCTCTAGTGGGTTGTATGCAACCACTATTCGAGTCATTGAATCCAACCATATCATGAGAGATGACTTATGGGATTCTGACACATATAGGCTTTGGCACGATCGTCTGGGACACCCAGGTCGTGATATGATGATCCGTATACTAAAGACTTCACACGGACATCCATTTTTCAAAACGAAAAGAAGTTAGAACGAAAATTCGGCCCAATAGTGGTATTGACACCACTAATGCCTCCTTGGTTCCTTTCTCTACTTCTAAAGTCAATTGTGACTTCATGGCTCAACCAGATTCTTCCATGGTTGCTTCTAAAGCCCATCTTTCGTTTTGCAAAGCCTGCTCTTTAGCAAAATTAGGATCGAGACCATCCTATGCAAAGGACACTAAACAAAATATTCCGTTCTTGCAACGAATCCAAGGTGATATTTGTGGACCTATCCAACCAACTTGCGGACCATTTAGATATTTTATGGTGTTGGTTGATGCATCGACACGTTGGTCACATGTTATGCTTTTGTCCACCAGAAATGCTGCATTTGCTAAACTCCTAGCACAAATCATTAAGTTAAGGGCTCACCACCCTGATCATCCCATTAAGTCAATTCGTCTTGACAATGCTGGAGAGTTTACGTCAAAAACTTTTGATGACTATTGCATGTCCATTGGGATTGAGGTTGAACACCCTATTCCTCACATTCACACCCAAAATGGTCTCGCAGAAGCCACCATTAAAAGACTTCAAATAGTTGCTCGAGCACTGGCTATGCGCACCAATCTCCCTGTTTCTGCTTGGGGCTATGCAATATTGCATGCAGCTGTGCTTATTCGTCTGAGGCCTACTGCCACTCAACCCTTCTCTGCATCCCAGATGGTTACTGGGTATGAGCCTAATGTCTCACACTTACGCATCTTTGGGTGTGCAGTTTATGTGCCAATTGCGCCGCCACAGTGCACCAAAATGGGTCCTCAAAGACGATTGGGCATTTATGTTGGATATGACTCTCCAACCATTATCTGCTATTTGGAACCCTTGACAGGCGATCAATTTACCGCAAGATTTGCGGATTGTCACTTTGATGAGACAGTCTTCCCGTCGTTAGGGGGAGATAAGAACAATAATGTTCAACAGGAACGACAGGAATTGTCGTGGTCTGTCCCCACTTTGTCTCATCTTGATCCCCGAACCGCATAGTCCGAAATTGAAGTGCGGAGAATTCTCGATCTTCATAATGTAGCAGACTCTATGCCTGACGCGTTTTCTGATATCGCTAAAGTGACAAGATCACATATACCTGCTGCAAACATGCCTGCAAGGATTGATGTCCCTAAAAATAGTGGACATGGCGCCACCTCTAGAGGTATTGAGCATGGCGCCACCATCACTAATGGTGATGGCAATGTGGCTCAGGCTGGGCTCCCAGCAAGGAAACGTGGGAGGCCCAAAGGTTCGATGGATTCTCGCCCAAGAAAGAAAGCGAGTTTAGCACAAAAAGATCCATTAATCATCGACATAAATAACCCGTCTCATGAAGATATTCCGGATTATGGTTATGTCCAAGAGACATCATTGGGGGACGCTCCAATGTCAGAACCAATTCCAGAGAATAGAGAGATCTCCATGAATTACACTAGTGTACATGAGACGTTGAGTCGAGACTCTATTATCCTTGATGATGTGTTTGCATATTCTATCGCTCAAGGAATTATAGAACATGATGATATCGAACCTTGCTCCGTTGAAGAATGTCAACGTAGAGCAGACTGGCCTAAATGGAAAAATGCGATCCAGGTTGAATTGGATTCACTAACAAAGAGACAGGTATTTGGGCCTATAACGCTGACACCCCCAAGTATAAAGCCTGTTGGCCATAAATGGGTCTTTGTTAGAAAGCGTAATGAGAAAAATGAGGTTGTTAGATACAAAGCCCGCCTTGTGGCGCAAGGTTTCTCACAACACCCTGGAATCGACTACGAGGAGACATACTCTCCCGTAATGGACGTTATAACGTTCCACTACCTTGTCAGTTTGGTAGTTTCCGAAAAACTTGACATGCAGCTTATGTATGTGGTTACAGCATATCTCTATGGGGATATAGATTCAGAGATATATATGAAGGTTCCAGACGGACTTCAATTACCCAAGTCAAGTAGCTCTAAACCACGGAGCGCATTTTCAATAAGATTGAGACGCTCACTATATGGATTGAAACAATCCGGACGGATGTGGTATAACCGTCTAAGTGACTACTTGATTGGGAAGGGATATGTCAATGATGAAATATGCCCGCGTGTGTTTATAAAAAGGATAAGTTCCGGATTTGCAATTGTAGCAGTTTATGTCGATGACATGAACCTAATTGGAACTCTAGATGAGTTAAAGGAAACTGCTAAGTACTTGAAATCCGAATTTGAGATGAAAGATCTTGGGAAAACACGGTTTTGCCTCAGATTAGAACTCGAGCACCGTAGTGATGGGATTATGATCCATCAGTCATCATATACTCAAAAGTTATTAAGGCGCTTTAATGAAGATAAAGCAAAGCCTGCGAGTACTCCCATGATTGGCCGTAGTCTTGAGCTTGAAAAAGATCCGTTTCGTCCAAGGGATGAGGACGAAGACCTATTAGAGGCAGAAGTGCCCTATCTAAGTGCAATAGGCGCATTATTGTACTTAGCTCAATGCACAAGACCGGATATCTCATTCGCAGTGAACTTGTTAGCTCGACATAGTTCTGCGCCAACACGCCGCCATTGGATTGGCATAAAGACAATATTTCGATACCTGAGAGGTACGATTGATATGGGCTTGTTTTATCCCTACAGAGAGAAGAGAAACAACGGAAGTGTAGGATCGGACTCCACAGGGCAAAATGCCACCTTCCGTGCTCCTCCTCCCCTCCATCAAAATGACAACGATGTTTTGATGGGTTTTGCTAATGCAGGGTATCTCTCTGACCCTCACAAAGGTCGCTCCCAAATGGGTTATGTCTTTACCATGGGAAACACTGCGATATCTTGGAGGTCTACAAAGCAGACCCTTGTTGCCACTTCCTCAAATCATGCAGAGATTATTGCTCTACATGAAGCTGTGCGAGAATGCATATGGCTAAGGTCTGTAGTTAGACACATTCGAGGTACTTGTGGTTTGAAGTCTACCACAGATGAACCTACATGCATTTATGAAGATAATGCAGCTTGTATTGAGCAAATGAAGTTAGGTTTCATCAAGGGTGACAACACCAAGCATATATCGCCAAAGTTCTTTTACAATCAGCAACAACAGGCACTTCTAAATATTGAAGTGAACCAAATCCGATCAGAGGATAATGTAGCGGACTTATTTACTAAGTCGTTACCAAAATCCACCTTCGAGAAACATGTGAAGAGCATCGGATTGAGAAAGTTATCCAAACTCCCATGATTGTAGCAATCAGGGGGAGATATTGACATCAGGGGGAGGCATGATGTCTACATGTTCGATCTCGAAGAGTGAAGGACGTGTTGTGCTCTTTTTGTCCTTCGACCAGGGTTATTTTTGTCCCACAGGGTTTTTGTTACCTAGCAAGGTTTTTAACGAGGCAACAATCAAAGCGTCATCACCAAGTTTGAGCGGCACAAGGGGGAGTGTTGAAGGATATCGACATAATGTGTGCCTCTACAAACTAGGGTTTAGAGTTGTAATAGGAAAGTACCCTAGGTATACTAATTGTATTCCGATTCTATTACCTTTTGTGTACTCTGTAAACTCCCTATATAAAGGGCTCCTATTATCAATAATAAACACAATTCTATTCTCCTACAACACATAAATGTATATAAATTTCCTATCTTTACATGAATATAGCATAGTGCTACTGTTGCATAGAAATAAGGTGGAGAAATAAAAGAATTCGATCATTGCTCAAATTTGGGTTTGGGATTTGTTTGGGTGTGAGGTCAACTGCTGATTTAGTCAGGGAAGTGAGCAAGGTTAATTGCTTTCTTTCTCCTTCTGATGACAAAACAACTTTTTACTGAACAGAAAATGTAAAGTAATGAAAGGAGTATTCATTACATTGTACTTCTCCTGTGCAAATAGAAATCCTAAATAACACTCTTTGAATCTCAGTAAATCATAGTGACAATATTTATTATTCTCTTCTAAAGTATCTATTTGTATTATTGTAGCTGCAACTAACATTTAACGGTGAAATGTTTTTCTTTTAGGCAAAACATTCCAAAACATGTACCAGCACAATTTTACGTCGACAATGTTCTGTGTCGAATTAAGGAGAAGAAGATAATGGCCCTAAAGCCTTCTGTTGATTGACTTGGGTTAGTCACAAATTTTATATATATGTGGCTACCCTGAACTCAAAAGTTACATTTTGGTTTAAAGAAAAAAAAACATTTACATGCTGCTTTTCTATTATGAAATCTGATTATTGATTTGGTAAAGCTGTAATATTTTTTCCAGATAAAAGCTTAAGCTATTATGGAATGACTCAACTATATTTAAACTTACAATATCATGCCATTTTTGTTTCAGGTATGTCAATGTTCCTCAAGAAATCAACAGGCTGAGGTGCGCGGTGAACTATCACGATCTTAAGTTTCTTCCTGAAATAGAGCAGATGGCTGATTTATTGGCATCAAGGATGAGAAACTGCACTGGAATTTCCAATCCTTATATGTATGTACATTTCCATTTAATAGGAAAACTGCTCAAACTCCTGCTAGGTTCTCACTAACAACTTTCCACTCGGCAGGGCCCTGCATCTCAGGTTTGAGAAGGGGATGGTAGGTCTATCCTTCTGTAATTTTGTGGGGATGCTAAGGTATTCAAATTTCGGTTTGTATAGTACTTGGAAGTGAAAACACAAACTTAGTTTGAGGTGAATGTCTTACCGGAAAAAAAGTATATATATCGTTCTGCAATTATATGACTACAGTTTAGTGGCACCAGCATCACCCTTTTGCATTCCAGGCCTTTTTAGAAATGTGACTCTTTACGTTGGAGATGCTATAGGAATTGTACTTCATAGACTTCTCAGTATCATAAGGACCATAGGTTTGAGTCGATTATTTTATTGGATATTAAAACATATATATATATATATATATATATGTAGTTCCTTGATCATTAAGTAGAGTTTGGCTGCACCATCACTGCCCTTTTGGTTATCAAGCTTATTTAGAACTGTCTTTTGGTATACATTTGTTATCTGGGAGAGGCTATAGGAATTGAACACATAGATTTGCTGGTATCATAAGCACCTTTAGATTGACTAACAGTATATTTCAAAGGAAGGAACTTGGCTGACCAGCCCTGGTCAGGAGGGGCTGACCACAGCCACTAACAATCTGACAGTTGTCTTTTTTTTTTTTTTTTTTTTTTTTTTTGCCCCTTCCCTTTCGGTTCTCCTTCTTCAGTTCTTCCTCTTCCTCTTGTTCTTCTTCCTCTTCCTCGTGCTGCTCTGCTCCAATTTTCAAATGCCGAAACGACCCTCCACCACCAGCACCACCCCACCCACCCAACCAACCCAACACCAGTCCCACCACCTCAACAACCACACCCACCACCACTCGCCGCCGCCGCCTCAAACCCCACAGACTCCGCTTCAACCGCCTTCGCCTCCTCCGCGGAGCCCAAGCTCCGAGACCACGTGGACCTCCACAGCCTCCACCGCCATGCCGCCGCCGTCGTCCACGTGGGATTTCTGGGACCCTTTTGTGCCGGCTTCGTCTCGGTCGGTGACCGAGGAGGAATAGGAGGCTACAACCACCGTGTTGGAGGCGGTGGTTACGACTGTCACCGTGGTGCCGCCTTCGGTTGTTAGTGGGTTTTTGAAGGACAGTGAGGAAGAGGAAGAGGAAGAGGAAGAAGAACAAGAGGAAAAGGAAGAACTGAAGAAGGAGAACCGAAAGAGAAAGGGCCAAAAAAAAAAAAAAAAAAAGACAGCTGTCAGATTGTTAGTGGCTGTGGTCAGCCCCTCCTGACCAGGGCTGGTCAGCCAAGTTCCTTCCTATTTCAAATGGTGGTCTTTTCCAATAATTCAAGTCAGGTTAAAGAGATACTTGGAGATGAGGGGTGCTGATGGAGGACCGGCCTTGGAGAAGCTTATCTGCTTTGCTTGCATTTTGGGTAATAAGTTAAACTACTGCAACCTTTTCTTTCCAGATCGCTTAAAATAATACCTTGACTATTGTGATTGATCACCAGCTTCCAATAGGAACAGGTGGCTTAATAATTAAAAATATATATCATATGAAATATTCAGAAGCTTTCCCCTTTCTTCTGACTTCCACTCTTAGTTAATACTTTCCCAAAGTTCACAATTTGGGGTTTTCTAAATTTTAGGCATTGGATTGTAGACGACTACGTATTTTAGTCATCGCCCTCCTCAGTTTATATTCTCGGCGTGCAGAGAAAGGAAATATCGGAATCACAGATAGGGCTTTGCAGCTCATTTCCAGTAAGTAGATTTGCTTCGATTAGTCTACCCGAACCTCTGCTGTTTGCAATTTTCATTCTGAAACTATGATGTTATTTATTTTCGGTTTTCAGTTGCCCGCGCTTTGCATTATGGAATTTTCATTCTGAAACTATGATGGTGAGAGTTTATTTTCTGTGCTAAATCGCACAGAAAGCACAATTATGGTGTTGCTATCAATGCTATTTGAAATTTTCATTCTGAAACTATGATGTTATTTATTTTCTGTTTGTCAGTTGCTAGGCCCAACAAGCGCACCAAAGTCCCCTGGTACTAAGGTCTTCTTTAGCTTAATCAAGGCTTCTAATTCATTGATAACACTAAATCCCATAGCAAAGCGCGGGCATATGTTCTAGATTACATAGATATAAGTGTAGCTGTGGGTACTCCAAATGTATGCCAGAATTCTTTCGAGTATTATGAAATGTTCTTCTAGAAAACTCGCACAATTGAATGTCACAGTAACTGCTTTGGTGTAGAAGGATTTGTCAAACTTTTTAGATCTTTTATCTAGCATTTCCACTTGGAACTTTTGGTTTAACAATCTTCCGCTTATAATGTCTAAATTTTTTTTGCTATGTATGCATTCGTCATTGCTAATGAGTTTTCTTTAGAGTACTTGTGAACTGAGAATGCATCTTCAATTTATTTCCTTGCTGGGCCTTGTTGTGCCAGTTATCCGCAATGTTGATAAGATGAATTGTGGTGAGATAGAGAAGGAGATCAATTTGCTTGCAAAGAAGGCAAATGAAGGACGTCTTTCAATTGATGATATGGCTGGAGGTTCATTTACAATATCCAATGGTGGATTTTATGGAAGCCTTATAAGTACCCCTATCATCAACCCTCCTCAGGTCTGATTCTTTATTTGACCCAATTGACCGGACTTTGATCGTCTTACTGCAACAAATGGAACTCACATATCAGTTCTATGTTTAACTATGTACCTAGTGAAGCTTCTTTAATTTGTAGCAAAAGTACCTTTTCCATTATATGACAGCTAAGTACCTTTATACGACAGCCAATATATATTTGTTTCTCTTACTTTTGCAAAGTTCACTCAAGAAATTTCAGCTGCAAAAGCATTGTAAATGTGATTACTCGAAGTAGTTCTCTATTAATATATTGCAATTTCATTTTAATTTCCTGAATTGATGCATTAGACCATGGTTGAAAAAAATCGTTGTCTCTCTGGCTAGCAGACAATGGATTTATCCTAGAGATCGTTGTAATTTACATCTTCATTGTTACCTACAACGTTGTCAATTTAGAAACCGAAGCAACAGTTCTTCAAAACCAACGTTTTTGACGAGAAACTGTTGTGTAATGTAGTTGGAAAACATTTTTTTAACTAAAAACCGATGTATAGGAATCCTTCAAGCCAACATATTTTGGGTTAAGAACTGTTGTGTTTTAAAGTTGTTGAAGGCCAAAAGTAATGTGTAAATTGTATTACCAAATCGATTTCTAAGTAAAAACCGTTATTGAATAATTACATATACAACGGTATATTTAGTGCTAACGGTATGTGCTATGTATAGCTACAACGATTTCTAACTAAAAGCTGTTGTGCTTTATTATGTTAGACATCGGTCAGGTACCGTTGTGGAGTGAAACTTAAAAAGACAACACTCACCTAGACAACGAAAAAATATTTTTGCAGACAACGGTGCGGAACCGTTATCTATTTTCAATTTTGTACTAGTGAGGCTAGAGAGAAATTAAGAGACAAAGAAGATGAGAGCAGCCAAGCCCACTTGGCCCAAAAGGAATGGCAAATTAGACTTTTCACACTCGTTACAGGGGGGAAGTATTGAAGGCCTCCTATCACCAAACCCTAGCCTCCAAACCTCATTTTCCTCGCTTCACTCTCTCTCTCTCTCTCTCTCTCTCTCTCTCTCTCTCTCTCTCTCTCTCTCTCTCTCTCTCTCTCTCTCTCTCTCTCTCTCTCTCTCCTCTTGCAGCGACACTGCATCATCGCCGAGCACTGCCACGGCCGGTACCCCAATCAACACCAAAATTTCCAGATTTTCTCCTCTTTATTCCCTCTATCCATTTCTCAAACCAAAATCATGAGATTTAGCCATTCAATCATCCAAAAACCCTAGAACCTGAAATCAATTTGTGGGTTTTTGTGACCTCTTCAGTCTAAGTCCAAATCAAGGTAATCTCCCCCCTAATCTAACCTCTATTCACCCGATCTAAACTTATTTCTTATCAAATTCAAGTTTTTGATTTCCATTTGTGATTTTGGTGCATGAACCCGATTATATCTTAAACCATGAGGCTAGGCTACGGGTTGGCAAGGATTTGTGGTAAGGATCTATCCCATCACTATGTCACCAAAGTCATCAGACAACAGCCGATGACTGTCGACTGATTCAGAAAATTTATGTTGTCTCTTGGTGTGATGTCTCTTAGGTCTTCAAACGACAGATATAACCCGTGGTCTATATTTCACTCAAACAACAGAGGCATGACAATAATTTGTTGTCTGATGATGTCAAGATATGTCGAATTATGACTTTCGTTGAAATCTGGTGTGAATCAATTGCGGGCGACATATATTTTTCATGTTCTATTGTTTATTTTTTATTAAAATAACAGAAATATGTCATCATTTGAATATATAGACTTGTACTTTTTTGTGTTCTCTGTTGTGTGATTCAATTAGAAACCACAATTATTTGTCGATGTATAAGACTGTTAACAACAGACCTTTGCTTGAATTCTGTTGTTTGATATTGGTTTGGATGTCCTTCATTTGGGTTGTATGTCTTAGCAAGAGTAGTTGTACAACACCATATTAAAAAATCTGGTCTGAAAATTTTAATTGTAATTAATGTAAGAGAAACACTTCAATCAAATTATCATTATAAATAATTTCATTTGAAAATGTACAAGTGTCCAAATCCCATTACATCAACCAATCAAACTATAACTCTACAAGTTAAATCCACACAATCTGAAAATACCACATCATCTGGTGCTCTAAACTGCTCTCCCGACATACCAGCCACACTTCATCATCTTTCTTAAGCTGTCGACCAGCCACATAATCCAATACCTCTGCTAAATAGAGCTGATATATAATTGACACTTTAAAGTCTTTGAGAATTATAACCTCAATGAGTAAAAATCTCTTGTTTTCCTCCTGTGATGCTAAGAATCTCCTGTATAATGACATGGTGGACCTAATAAATACATGGTTAAGGAACAAAGCAAAAAGAAAACATAAGAGTACGATATACAGTGACCCTTCAAGCTTACATTTATCACCAAAAGTTTCCTCTGAATCTTTTGGTGTACCTGCAAGTGTAACAAGAGCGCTAAATTTCAGTAAGAAAGGTCAGTGTTTGGGCACAACATGATTGCCAATTATTAAAGCTAGATTATGGCAGTCATTATTTACACTTTGGATGAGAAAAACAGAAATATTTTAACATAAAAAAAAAATTGATTACACATATCCATCACATGTTCCGGTTTCTAAGAAATTTTTTTTTTGTTGTATAATATTTTGAAGATTCCTCAACAACGCACACAATCAGATAGGACTCTGTTCTTAAAATTCCACAACAACCCTCATGCACATTTACACGCTATTAAATTATAGCAATATATTCAGAGTCCTCTCTTGGAAAAAAGATTTTAATTTAACAGAGGTAACAAGATAAGAAGAATGCACATGCAAAAGAAAACGGCCATACAAAGATATCAGTCATATCACAAACTTTTCTTTTTCATGTGTCCTGATATCGCAAATAGTATCACTCTAATTTCATTCTTTCACAAGCACATCCACCCTCAACACCAACACACATCAGTTTTTGATTCTGAACAAAAGTACGGCGAATTGGTCCAAATTATAGAGAGGCTTTACCAGAATTCAGTAAGTGATTCGTTTTCCCATCATTTTTTTCAAACTCCACCTGCTTCTACGGAAGCTTTGACACTTTGATTTCAATTTGATTCGATTTTTCTTTCACTCAAGCAGTTCCTGGGAAAAAAAAAAGTTATGCTGCAGAAATCGTAATGCATAGAGCTGAATTTGTGGTGGCATAAATCCTTCGTACAAACTCCAAAAAGAGCACAGGTTGGTTTCATTTGAAAGCTAGGAATGCCAATTTTTCAAGAACTGGTGCTTTCAAGAAAGACTGAACATAGATAACTACTAAAAGAAACAGAAATAACAAGGCAGTGTTGCTGAAATCAGAATTTTCTGCAGCAAACCCGCAACTTTGAAAAATCATAACTAATTCTAAAAAAATCTTTTTTAGGAAATTCCAATTCTGAAATGATCTTTAAGATGTGTACTGTAATTTGTAAGAGGACAACAATTTCAAATTCCCAACCGAACTGTACAGTTTTCGGTAATAAGGCAACTGGGTCAGAAACTCAGAAACACAATTCCGAATTGCAGACCTCTGTTCTACCTTAGGCATAACCGAAGTAACTAACAGTGACTCCTCCACCTCCAGAGTTTGCATATATCTATTTCTATATATCAGGAAGAATAACAAGACCTTTCTTTGTCAAGATCTACAAATATAGGAAAACATATTAATACAAAGATTACTGGTTCAAGTTAATATATTAGTTCCAGGCAACTCAAACTAATATCTATTAATTGAATCAGGCATTTAAGTGAGCACTAACCTCATCGGCTTCACTTGAAATAGATTGATGATTAAGTGAAACCCAAAAAAACCAGTTGGTCCAATTGTGCTTGATGATTAGGTGACTATTAGTCTATTACCCTTTGCGATTTCCATAAGCTTTGTCTCAAACCCATCTCAACGGCACAGCACTGGTCTCTTTAGTTGCCAAAGATGCCAAACAATCATAGTGTGTGAACCATGCACACCAAGTGTTCGGGAATATGCCAAAGTGAAATATGCATCAGAACAAAAACATCTCATATATGAAACTTTAACACCAAAGCATCAAAATCATTCATAGAAAACCTAAACTCTGATACTTCAACTTTAAAGCATCTGTGGAACTAGGTGCCAGGTCACAACCAAACAATCAAGTACAAATTCATGCATTCAAGTTGGTCTTTTTAATATAGTGGAAGCATGTCTGAAGGAGCGGAACAACAAAGGACATCAAAAGGAGAGAGGAAATAAATCACAATCCCATAATGATAACCCTTTGCTAAGCATAAAGGCGAGATCAAACAAAATCATAATTCTCAAACTGAAATCATTGCTAAGGCATTCCCAACGCCAAAACCAAAGATCAAATAAATAAACAAGAAAATAATTCCACCGAAATCCCATTTCGAAAATCTTTCAAAAATCTCAAATTGATGAATGAAAATGAATATGAAATTCCGGAATCACCTCGGAAAATAATTCGTCGAAAGTCAACATAAATTATAATTTCGAAACCGAGCATAACGGAAATTAATATCCGAAATTCATGACCGAGGTAAATCATAATCCATCTCAGAAAAATCATTATTGAAAGCCAATCCATGAGATAAACCAAACTTAAATTCCGGAAACAAATAATATGCTCGAAAAGTAACATGATAAGTAAATAAAGCATTAATTCAAGAAAATAAGCATATGCATCATTATTTAAAACAAAAGTCCACTCACAGATTTACGCTATGATATGCGTCTAGCAAGCTCCCCGTACGTCGGGTTTGCTTATCCTCCTACGATCCCTTATAAATTGGACGTACATCCAACTCCAAGTATTCATGTCCGAGTCCTTTAATAAGCAATTAAAATCGATAAGTATTCGATCGGTAAATTCATTGCTCAATTTCTTTAAAGATCCCTTAGGATATGATGATCAAGCTACTTTCCAAAATATATAGAATCATTCTACTCGACCACTTACTTGGCATATCTATCTCAAGAAATTTTACCCACGTTTACCATTTCTGGAGTATTCCGCTCTCACGGAAATTCCGGAATATGGTAGCACAAATTACATTGTTATAAATTACTCCTTTGACTTTAATTGAAAATCCTTCTTAAGCTTAACTAATAAAATATACCACTTTCATTACTGAGTCCCTCAAATCGTTCTAGATACAAATTCCATACAAATTCCTTATGAATTAAATCTCATTACATTTTCCACCACAGAACCAAAGGATAAATAGTTGGCAATTTCATTAATGTTATGTCACCAAAAATAAAGCAAAGCACCATCTGGTTAACCATTGCACCATATCATCATCACTACTCTTTTCTATTCGTTTAACCATTATCAATTCCCTTTTCACTACCATACCAAAGTTCCAATATAATTCAAGCAACACAACTAATTCCAATTCAACAATTCCCAAAACCATATCTTCATTAGTACAATAACACAAAGCAAAACATATCCAACCCCGAGATTTTTACCATTCTTCTTTTCCAAACCAAGACTCGATTCGCCAAAACTGCATTCCTCCACCATCAGTCACCCAATGTCCTGTGAAGCATGACAAGTTCAATAATCCAACTCTTAATAATATTGGAAGTCAAAACAGAATCTAAGCAACTCCTTACCATTGTCGGTTTCTGTCAAAACTGACCCAATCATCTTCTCCATGACCGAAACTCCCAACTCTCAAAATTCCACAAACCTCAAAAGCCAATTTAAACAACAATAGGTTAGGGTCCCCCGTCCAAAACGAGTTGGAGACTTCACCAAGGGAAAAGGGTACAAAATTACCTACTAGAGCAGCCTGGAAATTCGGCGACGGAGCTACAGTGGTCCACTCACCAGTGGCGGCGCTTGCAGTGCGTGTGGCGGTTCTGACGGAAGCTAGATGTTAGGACCATGGGGTTTTGGTGAACAAGAAGGCATTGATTTCATTTATGGCAGTTGTGCGGTTCAGACGTCGTAGGAGACGACGAATCGATCCTAGTAGAATCCTCGATTTCCGGCGAAGGCGCGTGCTGTCTCGTCCGGTAACAGTGGACATTGAAACATCTGGGTTTTCTCTCCTCGGTGCCTGCTGGGTGTATTAAATTGAGATGGTGGCCGGAAATCGAAAAGAGAAAAGGAACAGTGGCGTCGCAGCCATAGGTGCCGCGTACGTAGGCTGGAGACGGTGTTTGTAATGTCCCGAACCTAAATTCACCGGTTTACTAGTCATTTGGACGGTAAACGACCTTTACTTTCACTTTTACTTTCGGTTTAGTACTTTTAGTGGCCCTAAAAGTTGACTTTTTGTTCGGGTCAAAATTTGAGAAAATGTTCTTCATGGAAGTTGTAGGGGACGTTAAACCGAGCGTGTGCATATGTGGTACGTAAAAATCGAAGATCGTATGCGAAAGTTATAAGCGAAATTGTGAAAGTTACCGTTCACGGTAAGTAGTATATATTTGAATTTTTACTGTTGGCAGGTAACTTTCCTTTTTTCTCTCTCTCTCTCCTCCTCCACCGCGTTTTTCTTCCTCTCCTCGGTTCTCTATGCAACTCCGGCCATCTCCCTCTTCCGGCCACCTGGGAGCGAACAACCAGCACCCGTCGACTCCTCTACCCCTACCCAACCTCCCCACGGCAGTAACTCACGGCGACTTGGCCGGAAAATGACGCATCGGGTCCTTGAAGTTTCACTGTAGCAGAAGTGGTCAACGTCGATATCTTCCGTTTCCGGCCGTCTCCGGCCACCAAACCGGCGTCGAAGGTTCGGTTTTTGGCAAGGATCATTTTGCCCGTAGCCTCAAGCCACGATTTGCAGCGTGGAGGAAGAATCGAAGGTTTGAATTTCTTGACACTGTTCACATTTCGGGTATAATCTTCACCTTAATTGTTGAGGTAGTTCTAGGCATATTCTGGCTTTGTTGTAGTTGAGAGAAACGTTGGGCTAGATGAGTAGGTGGTGCTGCCTGAATTTGGTGGCCATCGGAGGTGGTGGCCACCGGCGCGTGGGCCCCACTCGCCGCCACTGTGGGTGGCGCGTGGGGGCGTGTACGGTTGGTTTTTAATTCCTGTTTTAGCCCAATTAAATTCTATAATTGTTGTAGAGCTTGTATGTAAAGTTTGGTGAATTTTGGAGGAGTTTGGAATTGTTTGTGAATTTCCGAAGTTTGGAGTTTTGTGGTGGAATTATGGGAAATCCGGCCGTCGGATTTCCCTCGTTTTCATTGTGGAATATGTAAATTGAGGAATTGGAGTTGTGGAAGAGATTTGGGTGGAATTTGAGAAGTATTGGAGATAGGGTTTTTCAAGGTTTCGTTTAGGTTCGTATTTATTTTATCGGATTGCTGTTTACGGAAATATAATTGTGTACAGGGCAATGTCGCGAGCTACGGCTAGATGAAGGAACTCGTTTGCGTGGTCGCCCAATAGTACTGTGAGTGGACCTTTGCTTTTAAATATGGATGCATGCAAATGTTTTTCTTGAATTAATGCTTTATTTAATTAACATATTATTTTCCGAGCATATGAATTGATTTTGGAATTTGATTACGATTTATCTCGTGGATTTGCTTCCAATAAAGATTCTCTTGAAATAATTATGATTTTTACCGGTTGTGAGTTTCGGTTATAAAGTTGTTATGCTCGGATTCGAATTTATAATTGATGTTGATTGTCGACGAATTGTTTTCGATGTGATTTTCGGATTTATACTATTTATATTATATTTATATTCGTCGATTTGAGACCTTATTTGCGAATTGAGTTTTGTTGGAGTAAATTTCCATATTTAATTATCGACCTACGATTTTGGCATTGGGAATACCTTATTGATAATCTATTTATCCTTTTAGTGTGGGACACGCTGTTGGTTTATATGACTTTTTACGAGAATTTCCGGGTACGGTTGGGAATCGTACCCACGTTTTCTTTATTCGTGGGACATGGGGAAGCCTTAAGGATTTATTGGATTTTAATAGTTTTTACCCACCATACCTGGGTCGTTATATTTTATTGCTAGCTAGCCTATTAGTACTCCTCCCTGCTTACTATGTGTTTGTGGGTGAATAAGAGCAGAGCATGGGATGCTCCAGAGTGTGGGACACTCCGACCCGAGCCTGGGAGGCTCCCTTCTTTCGTATGGTGAAACTTCTTCCCCATATTTTATCGTTGCTTGACTAGCGGGGCTAGTCCTATTTTCACTGTAGCCAGCGGGGCTAGTCTTATCTTCTTGAGAAACGGTATTTCGATTTTACATTATATATTTATTTTTTGAATCTTGTGACTAGCAAGGCTAGTCGATTTACCGTTTGAAATTCTTGGATTTAAAGTTAAATGTGTTTTACCATTTGTGCATGCATCGAGTTTTTAAAGAAATAAATGTGGGAAAGTATGAAATCCTTCTTCTTTTAAGTTGTTTATTTTTGTTCACTCACGCTAACGTTTTTCGTCTACTTTCCCCTGGGCCTTTCGGTTTCTAATGCCCAGTTTGCAGGAGTTATTAGTTGAGGTCGGGCGTACGGAGTTCGAGGCATAGTTGATGAATAGCTTCCGCACTTCTTCGTTTGGCTTTGATATATTGTGAGTTAATAGTTTTGGGTAGTTCACTTTGGAAGTGACTTGGCCAATTCTCGGTAGAGTTATCTCTAAGGTGGGCCCCACAGGGCCACCTCGGATTACAGGGTGAAATCCGAGGCGGGTCATGTCAGTGTTTGTCGGTGATTCTTCTTGGGTTGGGTCGCCGTCTTTCGCTCGCTTTCTTGGTGGTGGCGGTGTAGTGGAGTGGTGGCCAGAGTTGGTGGTCTTCGATGATGGTAGAGGAAGAGAAAAAAAGAGAAGGGTCAGGGATAAGAGAGGAAAAGAGGTCGTGCGGCCAAGAGAGAGGGGGAGAAATGAGAGAGGTTAGGGTTTGTTGTCTTATATAGTTGACTTTGTGAAAAGACCATTTTGCCCTTCCAACATCTCCGAAAAACTCTGGCATAATATTTAACTTCTGCAGACCATATCTAATTCATACGAATTCTGATTTAGGCGTGCCACATGCCCACAAACTCAGTTTAACGTCCTCTACAACTTTCATGAAGGAAATTTTCTCAATTAAAGAACGAAACAGAAAAATCAATTTTTGGTCAACTAAAAGCACCGAAACGAAGTAAAAAGTGGGAGTAATTGTTGTTTACCCCCCCCCCCCCCCCCGAATGACTAGTTAACCGGTAAATTTAGGTTCAGTAAGTAACAACAGATGATTTCTTGTGGAGCATCTTCCATTAGAAATTCTTCTTACTTTTCCTCAGATAAACTATTAATCTCGACGGGCAAAGAAAACTCTTTGGACTTTAACTTCTTCTCAAAAACCTTAGGAGGGTAATTCTTGATCAAAAAATCTCTCGGCAAAAATTTTTCGTTAAGAAGACCTTTCATCTTCTTCCATGTTCGAACACGCTCTTTTCCTTGCCTCTGACGAGAACTCTGCAATTGATCCTACCAATAAGCTGCATCTTTTTTTAGCTTCCGAGAAACCATCTTAGCCTGCTTGTGTTTTGGAACCTCCATGATCTCAAAGAATCTATCCACTTCAACCTGCCAATCCAGAAAATGCTCCACGCTCATATGACCAGAAAAGTAAGGAATATCAGTCTTGGTCATGAGATCCTCATAATCATGATTAATATCACTTCCACAACCACGTGGAGCTCTAGCAAGTTGCCCTTCCCCGCCTCTGTTACATTTGTTGTTGTTGTTTTTTCTTTCCAACAACTCACAAAATTCTGCCATTTGAGCGTTCATGGCAGCAATTTGAGAAGTCATCTGAGCGGTAAGGGCATCCAAATATGCTCTTGTAATTGGGGTAGTACGTTCGTCACCCATGGATAATCGAGGTAAATAAGAGAGACAGGGAAGACCTGCTCTGATACCACCTGACGCAGTCGAAAGTAACCTGAGTTTACAAGCAATAACCCCTAAAAAGATAAATCTGTAGTCCACCAGAGAATTTGAGAAAAATCTCTCATTTTATTAAATTTGATATGATAAACTGATTATAATACAAAATATGATGGTGCTTATATAGGCATCCAAAACCCTAAATCATAATCTATAAGAAATCCTAAATAATCCAAATTAAAAAGGAAACTAAAAACCTAAAATAAAAAGAATCCTAATTAAAAAGAATATAAAACTAGCCTAAAAATATTAAATGCCAAATTAGATAATTAAAACGATATATTTTGGCCTAAATCCGATAGGGCTCACTAAAGTGAGTCTTGAAGATCTCGTCATTCCCATTCCAGAAAGGTATGATGCGTCTCAAACGGACATTCTATCTAAAATTTACTCCAATCTGATTCACAACCCAGAACCTGACTTTTCGCACGAGAAATCTGAAAAGTCCAAAACCAAATTTTCTTGGATATTGCAGCGGCTAGTAACCTCATTATGCGTGAATTACCTATTTTCCAATCACTCTTCTTGATTCCACATTGCTTCTTTATTTTTCTAGTTTTCCAGCTAAACCAGACCCATTCTCGTCCTACATCATTCTCCTCCATTATGAAAGAACTCGCCATCGAGTTCCTCTTTAATAAATAACAAGAATAGGTAGATAAAAGACTTGAGAAAAAATTAGACAACTGAACCTGTGGATTATTAGCTTGATCCTCTGCAAATTTTGATGGCACAATCATGAACCCAACGCCAAAGATGAGTCTGTCATATGCATTTTGGCTCTCATACGCAACCTTAGTAGATTTGTCTCGGCTCTCAAGGTTGCATTCTTGAATGATATCTGGTTCTGAGTGATTTATTTCGGCTCCCAGACTTCTTCATTATTAATAACCATGTCTACATGAACAATTTCATCTTTAATCTCTTCTTGGTCATGACGGATGATTTCTTGTGGAGCATTTTCCATTAGAAATTCTTCTGACTTTTCTTCAGATAAACTATTAATCTCAATAGGCAAAGAAAACTCTTTGGACTTTAACTTCTTCTCAAAAACATTAGGAGGGTAATTCTTGATCGAAAAATCTCTAGGCAAAAATTTTTCGTTAAGAAGACATTTCATGTTCCTCCATGTTTGAACACGCTCTTTTCCTTGCCTCTGACGAGAACTCTGCAATTGATCCCACCAATAAGCAGCATCTTTTTTTAGCTTCCGAGAAACAATCTTAGCCTGCTTGTGTTTTGGAACCTCCATGATCTCAAAGAATCTATCCACTTCAACCTGCCAATCCAGAAAATCCTCCACGCTCATATGACCAGAAAAGTAAGGAATATCAGTCTTGGTCATGAGATCCTCATAATCATGATTAATATCACTTCCGCCACCACACTACAACAAATACCAGTATTAATGACCAAGACAATGGTCACAAAAGATGGCAAATTTGGTCACTAAACAGATTTAGTGACGAAAATATGGTGGTCACTATAGGGCGGTCACTAATAGTAAGCAGTGACCAGTTCACAAAGTTGGTCACTAAATAAAATCAATTTAGTGACCATATTAATTTGGTCACTATTGTGACCTGCTTTAGTGACTAAAGAGTTCATCACTGAAACCCCTAATTTTGCTCACTAAAACATCTAATTTGGTCACTAAAAAAGACTCACATGCTATATTTAGTGACCACAGTAGATAGTCATTAAAGTGTCAGTCACTAAACATAAAATTTGTTTTAGTTGTTATATTTGGCGGGAAAGCAACTGTGACAAAAAGACTTGGCCATTAAAAGTTACGATGTGGTCACTAAATGTCAATGGGTTTTTAGTATGAACAATACGAATTTCCCAATCTTCTTCATCATTAGATACAAAAATTTGCTGCTAAATTGTTTTTTACAAAATTTGGGTGAGATTTTATTTCAATGGTGATCAACATAACATATTAAAATTTATATAATAATACTAAATAACATTAGCAATAATCTCCAGTAAAATATGTTTCTCATCCCCCTCATAAACTATTGAACTTTAAATCCAAAGTCAGTTATATAGATAATGATGTATTTCCAAAAGCTAACCAAGTTGAGAGATGTACTGCTTAAGTCATTCCAAAAGCTATTATCCTAATACGAAGTCAAAAGATATATTGCTTCAAACTCAGACCTTGGACCGCTCTTCACAAATCTGCAATAACAAAAAGAAATATGCAGCAAGTAAGTAAACTAACATTTGATTGTAAAAAAAAAAAAAAAAATTCATACAACAATACACGTCTTAATAACCTTAATTGTGTTATTCTTTTTGTTGAACAAACCATGTTGTGTTATTCATAAACCAACATCTTAAATTAATAAACATGATACTAGATACCTTTATTTCCTAGAGGAAAATTGTTCCAGCAATTTTTTCAAAAGAGCGTCCGTCTCATTCTGCTTTGCTTTAACTGCTTCTAACTGTTCATTTTGTTGAGCTGCACTAGCCTTCACTGCCTCTAATTCTTCATTTTGTTGAGCTGCACTAGCCTTCATTGCCTCCAACTCCTCTGCAAGTTGGGTAGATCTTCTTTCTGCCTCATCTGCCCTCCGTGTAGCCTCCTGAAGTTGTGAATGATTATTGGAGACCTTTGAATTTTTAGGCTTAGGACCTGCTCCTAAACCACGTATGTAGCCTAACGGAGGTGGACCAACAATTGTGGAAAGAACTTTATCATATATCTCATCATCAGACATTGCTTTTTCTGACTCTTCATGTTTGCTCAGGATTTTTCAGTTTTGTCATCTCACCCTAAGGAATAGTTAATTCAATTAAGCTATTGCACCAATAATAAAATATTCAGATTGTTATTTCAATAAAAAGTAAACACCCACCCACACACACACACACATATATATGTGAAAACTTACATAAGCATGTTCCGCGACATCCCCGACCCATGTTTTCTTGTTTTCCCTAAATCTTGTCAGCTTGAACATATCAATGCGGCTCAGCTCCTCTCCAGTCTCAGGATTTTGCTATTTTATTCAACCATAAAGCAAGGCATATATATGTCATATGCAACTTTCAATTAAACATGTTTTTACTTTGCAAAAAGAAAAAGATAAACATAAAACGAAAGACTTACATTTTCATATCTAATGCGACTGAATGCTTTTGTCCCAGCACAATGAGTTATTGTTAGCTTATCTCTATTTTTCTTATTATTTCCGCTCAATTCCTGTATACAAATTGGAAAAAGTTGACATATATAACAATGAAAGTGGAGTCCAATTATAAATGCTAACAACTAATAAATAATTGGACAACGTAGGAATAGAAACAATTGCTCACCAGCCACTGATCATCGTGCCACCAATTGATGAGAAAATTCCAGTCATCTTCTCCCACATTTTCAGGTCTATTCTCAAGTGCCTCCTCCACTGATTCATATTGCAAAAATGTCTTATGCAAATTGTATCGCCAAGTGCTATATCTTCTTTTCATGTCTGCCTCAATAGCCTCATTCACGTGTGGTTCATTCTCCAATTTGAATTTCTCCTAAAATTGCATATATGCCATAAGTAAAATTTATAATGAATAAAGCAACTTCATAACCTATATGTAAAAAGTAAAAAAAAGTAAATAGTAATGGGACTTGCTATGAACTTGGGCACTTCATAAGCTTCAAGCACACAGCGGATACATCCTCAAATGTCTACTTTCACCTGATTTCTGTGAACCCCACATGTTTTATTCCTAAAGTAAATGGCCAATATATACTTTCCCTTTTTATACCTTCCTCCCTTAGTCCAAACATCAAATAATACTTACTAGTTTATTATGCTTTTCTTTGCATCTCTCTCAAGGTCAATAAGCCTAATTTCTTAATCTAATCTAAACTTTTCTTTCTGGGCCAAATAGTTTTTAAAAATGTGTAAATGTGCCTTCCGTTTGTACTGTGATTGGGATAACCTTTTTAATGGTTTATACTTTTAGATATTTGGCCACTGCCTCTTCTGACCACATTGTCAAGATATGGAATGTTGATGATTTCACATTAGAGAAAGCTCTAGAAGGTGTGTATCTTATACAATATAATCAGCAATGCAATGGGGAAAAAAAAAAGGAAAGCAAAAAACGTAACAAAAGGCAATGCAAGATAGAAACTACGAGCAATGCACCTAACCTAGGTTGTTTCATGTTTAGATATATAAGTACTTCATCAGTAATCAGTGTATATAATTTGGTGTAGCTACACTCCTAAAAACAGTAGAGAACACAAAAGTATAGCACTTTAGATAATTAATTATATACTTACATGGACAAGACGAACCATCAAAGCAACATCATCCTTGCTAATTCCACTCCAATGCTTAACTTGTAATGGAGCATTTTGCCTAACAATGCAGCCTATCTCTGTGATGTAAGACTGGCAATTCGCTCCTACGGCTCGTTTTACATGCTCTGGAATATCAATCTCTATTGGATTACTACAACATTTCTTCTTGGCTGTCCCAAGACCTCGAGTCTCACCACGTCGTTTCTTCTGGGCTGCTTTAGAACAACATATAAAAAATATAAAATAGAAAATAATCACAAACCAAGATTTGATCATACTTTGATAATGAATTGAAGAACCAGAAAATAAAGTCAAATTATGTCTTACAAAAAAAATCAAATTATATGTATTTTTTTTTCTACATAATTACTACCAATGTTCTCTTCTAAGGTAGGAGGATGAGCAACTTGAGAAGATTCAGCTATCTCTTCATGCGCACTTGGAGTTGATGTGTGCTGATTAGAGGTTGATAAGACTCTGCGCATATGTGGAGGTGAAGGGGAAAGTGGAGACGATCTCATAACATGTGGAGAAGAAGGAGGAGATGGAGTCCTTGATGACTGCATAGCAGGTCGACGAGGATGTGTTAATTTATTTGTGGAAGGCTGTGTCTTTGAATGCTTTCTAGGAGATAACCGCAATGGGCTTGAAAGTGTTGTAGGTTTAACTAAAGGCTTTATAACCTTAGAAACCTTTTCAGTTGAAGATCGCAATAGACATGCAGGTGTTGTAGGTTTATCCAAAGGCTTTACAATCCTAGAAACCTTTTCAGCAGATGCTCGCAAGTGGTTTGGTGGAAGTGCTGATGTTCGCAATTGATGCAAAAATTTAGGACCTTGTGATCTCTTGGCGATAACGATATAAGCAGCTGGTTTGAAATAAAAAAATAAAAAAGCCTTGATTAGTAATATGCAGAAAGTCTATTTCTCTCATATCCTACTGCCACAGCATTTAGGTTCCACTTTTTTTTTTTGTAGTTTATACAAAACTAGAATTAGGGTCCCAAAACACACCACTAAAAATTTTAATGAAATGAAGTAGCCGTAAAATACTTACACTCTAAAGAAGAAACACCTTTCTCCAGCAAGAGAAATTTAGAAAAAGACCAAAGTTGACACAATTTAAAGTGCAACCTTTAGGCAGGAACTGTTCAGCTTGAGGATTTACGAAAAATTTATTCGTGCAACAATGAACTTGAAATTTTCCAGAACGAAAGCTGACATAACAAGATACAACATACTAAAATTGTAAGTTAAATGGAGTTTGAGAAATAAGGAAAAAGATGGATGAAAATAGACTGAACTGTCAGGTTTTAGAAAAATATAGCGGCAGCAAGGTCTATTTAGAAAAACCACAAAAAATTCAATTTAAGACCAATTGTCAAGAAATCAGTCTCCAAACAACTATTGGAATGTCTAATTCAATATATACAAAAACCAGAGATTAAATGATTCAAATAGAAGTTCAAATATCAGTAGAAAATCAGAGGGTACGCTAAAAATTCTGGAACCTTACCAAAAGCAAACCAGACTTAAAAGAAAAATCACCGAAGATTCACTATACATTGAAATAAGATGAAGCTTTCCAGATCATAAGTTAACTAGCAGAACAGAAACATATCAAAATTTCACGACATTTGGAGATCAGTAAGTAGGGCAACACAAGGCTCAAAGTTAACAGATTAGCAACTTTCTCAGAAAATTCAGCAAACCTGTTTTAACCTCAGTATGAAGATTTGATTATAAAGTTGGTTTGTTTTAAGAGTAAACAAGAGAGGCACAACAAAAAGAACAAACTTACAAGCCAAAAGAATAGCTTCTACATTGGAGAAGAAACAAGGGATACAAAGAGAATACAAGAAGCATTACAACCCAATTTGGTTTTCACATGCATCCCATGTAGTAACTAAACTAAACCAGCTGCAATATATCAAAATGACTAACATGCTAAGCTATCTACATCAAAATACATCTAACCATCTCATTTGAATTAGCCTAATGGATTTACTAGAATTAGCCTAGTGTATACAAAACTAGAATTAGGGTCCCAAAACACAATCAGGTTCCATAAGATCATAACACACCACTAACGAAATCAAGTAGCGGTAAAATACTTACACGCTAAAGAAGAAATGCCACCACTTATATGAGCTCGGATCAACACCCTGCATTAGAAAATAAGTAATTAATATCCAACAGTTGTGGCACTTAAGTTAGTAAAATACTGGAAGCCATTTAGGACCTTGTGGTCTCAAGAACCTGGCATGATTTAAAAAAAAATAATAATTAAAAAAAAAACCTGACTAGAAGTATGCCATAAACAAATCAAATAACTTAATGCTTTCTGTACTTACCTTCCACATAATGTCTGTCTACATATTGAACAAAGCCACAATAAAATAAAACAATGTAGTAACAATACTTATTACATGTTAACCATAATGAAAACAAAATGAGCATTCAAAAACAATAATACCAAAATCCTCATGGATATCATCCTCAGATGACACATTCACCCTCAACATTGTCATCACTAGAGCTAGCATCTTTAGCGTCACTATCATCATTAATGAAGCTATCATTTTCTCTTCGTTGTCTTTTGGCAGTCAAATCCACAACAATCATTTCCATGTCATCCCTACTTAATGACACGTTGCCATCATTAATCTCAATAGGATTGACAAAATCATGCGACTCTTCACTACTAGAATAATGCTAATAGACATCGCATCATTTAAATTGCAGATTTGCATACTAGATTTTCAGAATTCCAAACGATGAGACGAAGATGAGTTCAATCCATGAAATATTGGATTGATTCAATTAATTAAACAAAATCTTACATTGAATCATTGCCCCAAATTGATGTTGATGTCTTGGAGAAGCCGAGAATTCCAAAGCCCAGAGGCCAGAGCTGCAGATTTGCAAAAGTTTAGAAGAGGAGGAGGACTGGAGGATTCGAGAGCCGAGGCCCGAGGGTCGGATTAGACGAAGTGACGAACTGGGGTTGGAGCGCAGTCGAAGAATCGAACTCCCAGAGGCTAGAGCTGCAATCGAAGTGATGAGGAGGAGGCTGGGAGCGTAATCGAAGTGATGAGGAGGAGGAGGACTGACGAAGTGATGAACGGGCGAGTTAGTCGAAGGCTGGGAACCCAACTAAAATATATATATATATACATCTAGTTTTTTTGTCCCAAAATCTTCGGACGGGCTTTGGCCCGCCCCACTTACATACTGGATCCGCCCCTGATATTTTAGCTGGAATTTGCAATGGTTCCAATTCAATTTTGTATTTTGACTATGTTTAATATTGTAATTATAGCCTGAGTTTGATGGTGATGTTTAAAGATCTGACTGGAAACATTTCTGGCCTCAGGCCTGGGCTTCATGGTTTCCATGTTCATGCTCTTGGTGACACAACAAACAGTTGCATGTCAACTGGTATGAACCATTGACTAAAAGTTTTTCCTTTATGATCTGACGCAATTGGGGCAAAGCCAGGGAACTAAAGCCTACTCCCCACTATCTTTTTAATAACTTGCTGTGTTGTATTTGTTTCTCATGATTAGTCTACTTGCAGGACCACACTTCACAATTGTTGATAAGCAGGTTTGTAGTTTAACATTCCTATTTATTTTCAGTTTACATTTGCCTGTAAATAATTTTATGCTCGGCCTCTCTTTGAATTTCATTTCCACTTTTCTGAAGTTTACATTATTGTTTGCAGATTCCTCTCACTGGAACACTTGTTGACTTCTTGTAGATTCCATTTTTAGTAACTTTAGGCTTTTTGCCATATCTATTAGGATAAAATCGCTGTTGTGTACCTACAAGTTGTTCGGATTTTGGTACTTTTGTTTACTGTCAGTTTAGTTCCCCCAAGTAAATTACTGATCCTTATCTTCAATTGTGTCTTTCACCCTCTGCAACATTCATTATTAATTTTAGTGTAGGAATACTATGCGACAATAATGTAAACTTCAGAAAGGACCCAGCTCCACCTCATCCACATTATCTTGGTCGTCCTCTGGCAAAAGTTTGCTTACATCTTCATGCACTGAGCAGGTTGTTTTCTGGACAAAAGTGTACCATCCGAACATTAATAGCAATGGTAGTATCTGCCTTGACATGCTTAAAGAGAAATGGAGCCCTGCCCCGAGTCCCTGACCATTTCCAAGGCAATAATCTGACTTGATTTATATGATTTTTTTTTCTTTAGTACCATCTTGTTGCATGCCTATGTTATCTTGCATGAGTAAGATTTTACGATTTGCTTTTGTTTTTCATCACTTCAATTTGCAGGGATTGAGAAGGGATTGATAAAACATAAACCTTATGGTTCATATTTTCTAATTTCATTTGTTGTTTCTTATGTCTTTTATGATAACTTGAATTTTCTGCATATTTGGTACAGGTGCAGGGAAAAGATCGAGTAGTTGTAAGATGTGTTGCAGAGCAGCTTGGCTTGTTTTGAGCCCCAGAGACGCACTTTCTAAAGTCTCTGCAGCTGTCATGAGAAATAAGCATCTCAAGAGGTTTGATTTTCAATCCACCTATACATAATTCTTTGTATATTGGACTTTTGTTTTTTGTTGGGGGGGGAGGTGTTTAGGACTGCACTGTTTATGGTCAGTGTACATTGTTTGAGTGGCTCAGTTGGCAACATAAGCTTCAGTCCGACATTTTGAAAGTGATAGTATGTCAATATGTTAAATGGAATTTCAGGTTTTATTTGCTTCACAGGAGATTAAATGCTTTGCAATGTCAATAAGGATTTTTTGGTTCCTTCTCCTCTTATCTAAACAATCATCAGTCTTCCTGTCATGAAGTAAAGTCCAGTACTTCAATGACATAGCAAAGCACGAATCTCCACTGACATAGCAAAGCATGGATCTCTATATTCAGAAAGACATTATTTTTGTTTATAACATGCGAGTTTTTCTGTTTTTGTTTATTTCATTTTCTGTCCAAAACTGAGACCTGAGTCTATTCTGGATAGTGGTATGTCGCAGTCCTATACAAACCAAAGGAACAAGGATTTGGATCGGACGAGTGAGAGGCAGGATCTTGAAGGAAAGGAGCTAAAGCAAGAAACTACTTTGCATGAACTGGAGCCGGTTGCTGTCGATGCTCTTCATGAACTTGTTTCTTTAGTTCACAGTCATGTCAATGCTGCAGAGCAATATGATTTTGAGTAAGGCAAGATTTTGCTGACCATTTTGTAATAGATGTAGTGAAATCAGGATGAATTGTGAACAAATTATACTGCATATAGTTATTGCAGCAGTGGTATCTCTAGACTAGCCTTAAAGTAGGTTAAAGTTAGGGTTTATTGTGCAAAACTTTTGAAGCTACCTCAAGCTCTAATTTTGGATAGAAATTAATGCAATTCCCCCATTTTTGAATTTCATGTTATTTGTGGATCAACTTTCTAGTACCAAATACAGCACGAAAGGGATATAACAGCAGTTTGAATTCACAAACTAATGTCAAGAAAAGGAAAAAACATCAGTTACTAATGAAGAATTGAGGTCAAAAAATAGAAATTACAACAGTTTGAAAATAAAAACCGATGTCAGAAAAGAGAAAATACATCAGTTTGGAAACAAAAACCGATGTCAAGAAAGAGATAATACATCAGTTACTAAACAAAAACCG
This sequence comes from Rosa chinensis, assembly GCF_002994745.2. Taxonomy (NCBI): domain Eukaryota; kingdom Viridiplantae; phylum Streptophyta; class Magnoliopsida; order Rosales; family Rosaceae; genus Rosa; species Rosa chinensis. The sequence goes on along the minus strand of NC_037091.1, from coordinate 20,580,432 downwards.
ATGTCAAGAAAGAGAAAATACATCAGTTACTAAATAAAAACCGATGTCTAGCATAAATATGGACATCGATATAGACCAAGGAACCGATGTCCAACATAGCATTAGACATCGTTGTTCTTCAGGAACCGATGTGTAAAATATTATTAGACATCATTTCTAAATCAATAACGATGTTAAAATGGATAATTGTGTTGTTAGACCTATATTTCATGAAGCATCTAATGCCAAAATATGAAGGTTTGACAATAGTTAAACACACTAAAATGGTGATCACATTAAAGTTTTTACATCGGTTCTGAACCTTAAACCGATGTCTCGTTGCAAAATAGACATCAATTATGAACCGATGTCTCGTTGCAAAATAGACATCAGTTTTTTTTTTTTAACATCAGTTGTGGACTGATGTCTATGAACTTTATCCTAGTAATGCTTGTTGATAGGGATCCTCTGCCAGCACTACTGAATCACATAACTCATTTTCTTCTGCTTCTTTTTCTACAACATCATAATTCCCTTGAGGTTGTGACCTCTCTACGACACGCTAATTATTACCAAGCCGAGTATCTCGCAAATAGTACACTTGTTGGATCTGAGATGCCAAAGAAAATGGATAATTTGTGTACCATGTTTTACTGATATTGATACTAGTGAATTGATGTTCATCAACTTAGATACCCCTGTTTTGAGTGAGATCGAACCAATCGCACTTGAAAACAACAACTTGATTTCTTCCAAGATATGATAGCTCAATAATGTCTATCAAAACGCCATAGAAATCGATACTCTTACCACGATGCTTTCCTTTAACAACCACCCCGCTATTTTGGGTTTTTTTGTTTGCATCACGATCTCGAGTGTGGAACCTTATAACATTAATAATACAGCCACTATGTCTAACAATTGACTTCTGGGGTCCAGTAGCCAAGTTTGATAAATTTTTGTTTGGTTCTTCTCAGTGCATCCGTTGGACCTAGTTATATATACTTGGAACTATTTGAAAAATCATATAGATGAAATTTATATCGATATCAATAATACATTATTATAAAGGATGATATACAATGGATACTTACCCGTCGGAGAAACCATTTGGCAAATGTTTTTTCTTGCTCCTTGCTTATATTTCTAATATTTTGCCTCTCTAGCTCCTCTTTATGTTCCATACATGTAAAGAGATAACAACCCTAATAATTTTCGGAAAATAAGGAAGTTAAATAAATTATGCTTTTAAATGCAATAGTTCACTTATTGTATATATGGTAGCACTTCATCACAATTATGTAGCACATACCACTTAATCATTTCAAAGTCTGTCGGACTAAGCACATCATCAACTCCTCTCATAAACAGCCTAACATTTTGTGTGAAAACAGATATGCCTGACTCCATTCTTTCAGTGCTTCCATCAAAATTTAGGTCTGCTTGGTTAAACTTTGTTTCAATACCATGAAAATACATAGAGCAGAATGTAAGGCATTCACTATTGCAGTACCCTTCTACTATTGAACCCTCTGGACGAGCTTTGTTTCTAACATAGCCCTTAAAATTATGCATCTTCCTACATCTCCAAAATGAAAACATTTAATATCACAATTTTTTAACAAAAGCATATAAATATAACTCATTCTGATCACTGAACAGTGGAAAACTTACCTCTCAAATGGGAATTGCCATCGAAATTGGACCGGTCCAACAAGTATAGCTTCACGGGCTAGGTGAATTGGCAAGTGGGTCATAATATTAAAGAATGAAGATGGAAGATAAAGCTCTAGCTTTCATAGGATTAACACAATGTCTTTATCAAGCTGCTCTAGGACGGCAATCCTCAAAGTTTTAGAAGTCAACTTCTTGAAGAACAAACATAACTCAATGATGACATCACGAACATCCTTAGACAAGTATCCACGTAACACAATCGGAAGAAGTCGTTGCAAGATAATATGACAATCATGACTCTTTAACCCGAAAATCCTTGAATCTTTAATGTTTACACAACTAGAGATATTAGATGCCATACCATCTGGAAGTGTCACCGAATGGAGGAACCCATATGCACCTTTTTTCTCTTTTGAATTGAAAGTGTAATATGTCATTGGTGGCTTAATTTGACCATCAACTACTCGAGGGAGTAACTCAAGTTTGATGCCTAATTCTTCCATATCAAGATGAGTCTTATACGAATCTTTTGTCTTGCCCTCAGTGTCCATCAATGTCCCTAGAAGATTATCACATACCTTTTTTTTCTATGTGCATTACATCAAGATTATGACGCAACTTAAGAGTGTGCCAATATGCTAGCTCAAAGAAAATACTATGTTTTGTCCAATTCAAATAATTACCAACATGTTTTCTGTTCTTACCAAAGCATGGTTGCAAAACATTAGCCAATTGTTGAACTACATCATCTCCAGATAACAAATGAGGCTTTAGTTTCCTCTCTACTTTGCCATTGAATGCCAAATTTCTTCGAAACACATGATTTCGTGGCAACCATAGTCGATGATCAAAGTAGACTGTTTTCTGCCAATTTTTCAAGCACAGATGAGGTGTCTGATCATTGCACGTAGGTTAGGCCAATTTTCCTTTGGTACTCCATCCAGACAAATTCCCATACGCTGGAAAGTCGTTCATTGTCCATAATAATGTTGCATGAAGACAAAAGTTCTATATATCCAGATTCAGCATCATATGAGGAAACACCAACATCCCATAATTCTTTTAATTCCTTGATTAATGGTTGAAGAAACACATCGATGTCATTCCCTGGAGACGTTGGTCCAGATATGAGCAAAGACATAATGAAAAATGGATCCTTCATGCATTTCCATGGTGGTGGATTATAAAGGACAAGAAAGACGGGCCATATGCTATAAGAGCTGCTCATATTCTCATATGGATTGAAGCCATCAGTTGATAAACCCAGTCTAACATTGCGAGGATCCATAGAAAATGACTCGTGCTTTGAGTCAAAATCCTTCCAAACTTCAGAATCTGCAGGATGTCTCAAGTCCCCATCATTAATTCGTCCATCCTTATGCCATCTCATATCAAGAGCTGTTTTTTTTAATATAAACAGTCTCTTTAACCTTGGAATTAATGGAAAGTGTCTCAGGACCTTTTGGGGAGTCTTTGTCTTCTTGCCATTGTTAGGCGCATACCTAGGTTCATGACATTTTGGACATTCCTGATTGTTTGCATACTCGTCCCAGAAAAGAACACAATCATTTTTACATACATGGATCTTATCATAATGAAGACCCAAGTCTCGGATAATCTTCTTAGATGCGTAATAAGAAATAGGCTAGGTGTTACCATCAGGAAATGCCTCTTTTAATAACTCTAGCAACATTGTAAAGAACTTGTTGCTACAAGAGTTCATTATCTTTAAGTGAAGCAACTTCACAATAAATGATAATTTGGTGAACTTTCGACAACCAGGATACAACTCTTGCTCTGCATCCCCCATCAATCGACTAAATTAAACTTACTTTCTTCTCTACTATGAGAATGCTCTTGAGACACCCCATCATCAGCAAAAGCACCAGCCTGATATTCTTGTATCATTTCAACTACATCATCAACATCTTCCTCAACATCCTCTCCATTGTCCTCTTCTATTATGTCATCATTTTCCAATTCATCATCAGACTCTTCTTTCCCATGTTTTGTCCACTTAACGTAATGCATAACCATTCCATACGAACATAAATGATCTTCAACTTTGCCTAGAGGTATAGAACGAAAATTGTTACAATTTAAACACGGACATTGGATTAGGTTGGACCCTGGCTTCATGTGGGCAGCAGCAAAATCAATGAATTCTTTCACACCCTTAATATATTCTGGCTTCCCCCTAGTGGCTAGTTGAATCCAACTCTTATCCATCACCATTATAGCTTAGTTCTAGCAATAGACAAAGTAAACCAAGTTGTGAAAATAAATCAAATAAACAAAACATAAACAACACAATTGACCATATTAAGCAACAATATAATGTAAATTAAATCTTCATTTTCTGCAGTTTTTTTTTTTACTTAAATTTTAAATTATTCATATTAATTTAGATTAAACTTATATATACTAATCTCTCAATTAAATAGTTATCGGCAATCATTATTGTAGCCTAGCCTAATAAAATAAAGCACAACTGATGTGGGAAAGACATAGACATTACACACACACAGATATATATATATATATATATATATATATATCTGTGTGTGTGTGTGTACAGAGAGAGAGAGAGAGCTACCACAAGAGCAGCAAAAGATATGTAGCTTCCAATTATTAGAACTCTATTAACCGCACCAATGAATCGCTGACTGCATTTGAAGATGAATTTATCGTCAAGTCTCAAATAAAGAGACGGAGATTCAAAACTACAACATATTTGAAGTTTGTTTCCAAGTAAAAAGAGAAAATGCAGTTTTGGCAACTAAGCTAAATGTAACAGAACATTTATAATCTACTGAATTAGGCCAAGAGATCTTACAATATCTACTATGATCGAAGATGATAAAACACTAGCATGGGTTATGTAGCTACTTATTAAAAGGTAATCATGTGATGGTTCAAGATTTAAGGAAACTTAGAAGTCAAAAATTTGAATGGTGGCCAATTTCCAAATTTAAAGCCAACCATGGCTTTCATTCCGTTCTTTTGGAAAGGAAAAAAATATATATAAAAAGAACTCTAGAATTCTTAGTAAGAAACAATAAACATTCCTAAAAGCCATAGTCAAATAAACATAGTATATATTGATATTAGATTCACCTTGAAGCTCACACCCTCTCAATATTTGCTTCTCACCAAATGACTTATAGACATCTTTGCACTCAATCTGAACATCAGAGTCATCCTCAGGGTCGTACTATGGCTAAATCCTCTGATTTCAATGAATCATGTTGAGACAAACCTTGTTAGCCATAGCTATCATATAACCAATTGTTATCTGCTAATATTGTCACACCCCGAATTTTGAAATAAGGATTCAAATCCGGAACATGACTAATAACAATACAAATAACGTTCTGAATTTTTCTCTCAGAAACAACCACTCCTTACACCTCTTAATATTACATAAACCAAATCCTCAAGCTACTTATTACAGCACACTCTCACCAAATCAAATTGTGAAACTCAAATGAGTACAATTCTCCTCACAAAACAAATGCTGTAAATCTAATACTAAGACTCTAAACCGCACGATCACTGCTCTGATTCTCCTGACCTGTGAGATTACCCGCTACACAATTTGAATCGTGTATCGGGATTTCAACAACACAAACCAGGTGAGCTTGACAGCCCGTATGAGTAAACAAGAAAGAACTGTTGATTGATTTAATTTCAATTATTATAACTCAAGTAAACAATCAACACACTCACAAGGTAACTCCAAAAATCACATAAACATAAAAGTAAGTAATTTTCGGTACTCTCTTTTAAAACTCAACCAACAAATATTGCAACATTAATATGTGAAATAACATTAAAGCAACACATGCTTGATTTTCTTCTCACTAACACCTTCACATATTCAAAATATATCATAGATAGATATTTGATCAATTTCACTAACACCTTCACATATTCAAAATATATCATAGATAGATATTTGATCAAAATAACATAAGTCTTTTTAGTGAATTTTCAGATTAACTGGTAACAAATCACAATTCCATGTGTTAGGGTCCGATGTACTATACCCAAAACACGGGAAAACCAGGTTGACTGGTATCAAATCATAAATCCACGTACTAGGGACCGACGTACTATTCCCAAAGTACGGGTAAGCCGCAGCATACCAAGGACACAACCAAGACATGTATACTCAAAGTAAGCACCCTTCCTAAGAGTATAATAGTGCACTATCTGAAGGGACTAGGGCCCACAGCTTAACAACCACGAAGCACAACCACGAAGCATAACCACGAAGCACCACAAAGCACATTTACCAGTAATTCACTTAAGCACGGGGTTGTTGTAATCACCCGGCTTCACAATTGTACTTTTCAGACATAATCAAATTCACAACATACAATCTTTATAAATTTTAGATTGTAAAAATGTGTATGTATACCCATATAAAGAGACATATTATTTCAAGACAAATCTTTACTTCTTAAAATAATTTCCGCATATTCACAATTGGGCATATAAAATAGCTTTCGCATCACATGATCAACATTTCATTATTCAACAATTAAATGGGAGATTAATAGCTTGAATAATATCCAATCAATTCTCAATCATTTCATCATACCAATCACACGCCAATCAACATATATATTTCACGTAAATATATATATACGTAATCATCCGCTCAGGAATGACCACTAATACCAACTATAGTTCAAGTATAAAAACCGTGAAATTCATTTGTATAATAAAATCATTTTACTTACCTATGGACCGTAGTTGATCAAGTCCATATGATTTAAAACAAATATTTATTCCATAAATATTTTCACACAATTACGACAAGAATAAAGTAATTAAATTTATTCAGTTCGAAATATGAAACACGTGAGGTTTACTCACCTCTAATCCAGCTGCGTCTTCTAAAAAGTCAAATATAACGACATTCCAAACGCTCGTCAACTCAAACCGTCAAGTACCTAATCAAGTATGGTCTTTGATTAGTAAACGAAACACGAAATAAACTTAAACGACGATCCAACGGTTAGATTCTAAAATAAAGACGATCAAACTGTCGGATTCTAAAATAAAGACGATCTAACGGTCGGATTCGAAAATAAAGATGATCCAACGGTCGGATTCGAAAATAAAGACGATCCAACCGTCGGATCGAAATTAAATGATGATCAAACGGTCGGATCCTCACGGATCGCCCTTAGGATCATCCTCCAAAATTATCACGAAGATCTAACGGTCAGATCTTCTTGAATCGTCCTTATAAACATCTCCACAAAATTTCATGAAAATCCGACGGTCGGATTCTCACGAATCGCCTTCCGAATCACTATTTCATAATTATACGAAGATCCAACGGTCGGATCTTCGCCCGTGACCTCACAAAGTCACCGGGATAGTCATACGATCAACATATTAAAATTTGAAGTAAAACCGATGGTCTGATCTTCACAGATCGTAAACCGAAGATAAAACGTAAAAACGTTAAAACGTAAATCCACTATTTATCAACTTTTTCTAAAATAACCTTGTAATATATCAAAACGCTCGTATGGATGTGTAGATCATTGTCCAGATAATATAAACTCAAAATATGGTCCGACGCGCCGCTACAAGCGGTGGTCAGTGAGTGGTCAACACGGCGGTCAACGCGGCAGTCAACCACCTCCGATGCAAAAGTCGTAAACTACAAACTTCTTCAAAATGAAAGGGAGATCAACTTTCATACCTGGAGCTAAGTCTGGTTCGGCCTAGATCGTCCTAGATGAAGCTTTGAAGTTTGGATTAATCTCGTGCGTTTGATCAGATCCCAGATTGAATCAGGGACGTCGAAATCTTCAACTCGTGATCTTTCACTCCACACTCAAAATCGTCGAGCAAGGAGGATATGAGGATGATCAGGGGGAGGAGGAGATCACGAAAATGGGAAGGATCGGTCGAGGTGATGCCGGAAAATAGGTTTTCCGGCCGGGTCCGATCGAGCTCGACTGTGGCTCCTTCGATCCAAGCTTGGGGGCAGCGGCGCAGCAAGACAGTGGCACCAGGCCACTGGGCGGCTCGAGGCGAGTGCAGGAAGGGCCGGGGCCGGGTCCCGGACCGGAGGACGCCGGAGGCCGGAGATATTTCCGGGTCGGGTCGAGCGGTTCGGCCGCGTAGGGAGGAGAGAGAACGGAGAGTTTGGGGGACCAAGTTGCAATTTTGAGAAAATTTCGTCCTTCCGAAAAAATCAGGTTTTCCACCTATTTATAGAAAAATCTCAATTTTCAAATATTCATAACTTATTCATACGAACTCCCAATATTGCGTTCCACATATGCACGCGATCGTATCGACGAGCTCTACAACTTTCATGAAGGAAATTTTCCCAAATTCCATACGTATAAAAAGTCACTTTTTGAGACCCCCCCTAAATAACGTTCGATTTCGAAAATAAAATCGTTCGAACTACTTCCACAACTTTTCCAAGCTTCGTACTCGCTCCTAATACCCAGAAATCAATTATAAAAATCCACAGAATTTAATTTGGATTTTTCGGGGTATTACAAATATAATTATCAAAATAGGCTCATCCAACATCACCAATGCAACCAAGCACAAACCGCAGTTTAGAAAACAAGTTGGTATAAAAAAATTAAAAACAAATACATCAAAAGAAATGTGTTAAACGACATGCAATAAAATTAACCTTTGTTATTTGAACTTATAACATAACCTTTTGATTGCAGAGGACATCAACCATAACTACAATTCCCCACATATGGGTTAAGGTGATAATAGTATTGCAAGTCTAGCAGCAAAGAGACAAGTGATTCAATCATAATACCAGTTAAACAAAAACAATATAATTGACAAACACCACTAACCATATTTAAGTTTAACTGTTAATGAATACCATATAAGAATAAAAAATGGTTGCTCATATATAAACAAAGAGTACGAAATCAATCATGGGAGCAGCACTTTTTGTTATTTTCTTATAACCAACCCAACCTTATTTAGGGGACTACTTAATTAGATCGATGATGCTACTCTCATTTGGAGACAATATAGAGACTAGAGAGGGCATTGGTAAGAGAAGGGACACAATATAAAGTTCATGCTCTACTTCTAATATCACCAGAACATAACAAAAAAAACAAAATTTTGGTTGTAAAAGGAGGCTCACAAGCTGTGTGGTGGGTTTCAAAACTATGGACCAGTCTCTTTTGGAACATTCTCCTTGGTAGCTGAAAATGCATTAAAGTATCATTGCTAGCAGAACTCAACATCTGAAAGGGTCTTGTTAAGAACCTCAACACAGACATTTTTCCATTATTCATCTGTTGTGATATTTTCAATGCAGTTAAGGCATGTCAGGATTTCAGACACAGCCATGTTTATCAGCTCTCACCTGTTGGTACTTTCTATTTTGTCAAGCCCTGCTTTCTAAGTGTAAGGCACCGGGATTATCTCATTTAAGCTAAGTGCAGAATATTCCTGAATAAAGCAAAACCCAAACAATTATCAAGATAGATGGCTGTACCCTTTACACTTAGATTATGAAGTATATCATACTATGAAAACTCATTTCAATGACATTTTTCAACTTGACTTACTATAAAACTCAGTTCAATTAACTTTATATAGTTTCCAATATAGCTTGGTTACGGTTATTTTTGATAGCACTTTCTACAAAACTATTACTCCATTTTCATTTTACAACAAATCAACCATGTAAGGATGATAGACTTTAACCACTACTACAAAAAGTTAATCACACAACAAAACAGAAATCATCTGTTGTGTGTTTAAGTAAGCTCGATTGCACAACGGTATTAGGGATATTCTGTTGTGTGAATGTCAACAAAGTGATAACTTTTTTATGAAAACTACATTGCACAACGGAATTCAGTATTGTCCGTCGTCTGAGTGTTAAAAAATTTAGCGGCAGATTTCCATCCACTTCGGAGTCTTGGTTGGCTCTTGAAATGCTAAAATTTGGCCTACTAGGTACAATGGGTTTCATTATTTCCGTTGTGTGATTGAAAAACTAAGCACCAAAGTTTGAGTAAGCTTGCTTGAATGTCTTCCCCTAGATACGCCTAATGTAAGCTGTGGTCATCAGACAACAGATTCAAGCTATTCTGTTGTGTGAAGTAGAAACATAGGCAGCAACATTTTGAGCCAAAGTGCTATAGGCGGCATGTTTCCCTCCATGCTTCCACATTTTGAATTTATGTAGTGCATCATACGACAGTTTGGTGAGGTTTCTGTTGTGTGAGTAACTTCAAATTTTTTGCTAGGTTTAATTGCCATGCCACATCGTGTCCAAAAGAAAAAAACAAAGAAAACAAAACCTAGCTAGCTAGCTTCTCGACCCTCTCAACCCTCTCTCTAGACATCAGTTTTACAATAGCCTCCACGAAACCTAGCCTCTCTCTCTCTCTCTCTCTCAGTCCTCTCTCTCTCTTTCGTGAACCTCTCTTTCCATCAAGTCTAGTCATCTGCAAACATTTAATGATGGCCAACAAGATTGGACTTTGCGACTCGACTCGTTCTCCAACTAGTTTCGGGGGATCTCGAGCCTCTGGTCGTCGCCGTCGAAGACCTCTACATGCAGCAGCAAATTCATTCCGTGTCAGTCGTCGTCCAAGCTCAGCTAGTTTAGGCTGAACGACAAGGCGTCGCCGGTGAAGGACGGTGGGAAAGAGGCCTACTCAATCTGGCTATTGAGATTAGAGCTGTTTGGGTCTAATTTCAATTCTTTTCTGCTCCTGCTGGTGGCGTTGCCAATATGGACGGCGGAAACATTCTGGGCCCAACTTCCCAAACCTTAGTGCTCCCAATTCTTCCACCATGCCATGGACGCGGCGTAGTTGGGCCTGGGCTACTTTGATATGGCGTCGGCAACACAATCAATGTTAGTTTCTGCACCTCTTGCTCTTACAAGTAATTCTCTTTCTTCTTTGTTTTACTGGGTTTATTTCTTTGTACTTATAATTCAAATTGAATATTGCAGAGATGAAACCCCTCAGATTTCGGTTGAGTTCTTAGAGGTGGCAATCATATCAATCATTTTCCTCAAAGGAATTTATCCTACAGGTTTGCTTTATTCTCATTCAATCACAAAGCCCAGTTCTTGTTTTTGGTTTCTGGGAAAATTTTTGGTATTGGGTTTGTGATTTTCTTCCATTATTTGGGGAACCTAGAAAGGAAAACCATAAAAGCCCATGTGTATGAGGGCTTTAATGTTTGAAATTGCTTGGTTTTTGGGTTGAAAGTGTTGTTGAGAGAAGGAAGAATATGAATTTGGTTGTTCATATAGCTCGACACCTTGAGCTCAGAGATTATATCCATTCTGCTATCTCAGGACTTCTTCCTTTATAAAAAAGGTGAGTCCTTCGGGAACAAATTCCTTTGCTTTTTTTTTTTTGTAAGATATTGTCTTTTGTAATGAGACGTGTTGTGCTGAGTTCCGCTTTCTGTGACGAGAAGGTCTAAGCAGCCAACAAGCTTGTTCGAAATTTCGAATTGGAGATTGAAGGGTTGCAGACCAAATATTGTTTGGTCGAAGAAATAATTTCAGATTTCGATGTCTACGGTTATATATCTATCCCAGGTCGCTAATCAATCCAATCTTCAGGTATAAAACTTCCCTTGCATTTTTTTTCTTTACTTTATTTTCTCTAGATGAATAGGGAACTGAGAGAAATATATTTTACTATCATCACTACTACAAAAACTGCATCACACAACGGTGGAAATCTGTTGTGTGATGTGGACCATGTCTGTCGTCTATCTCGATGTTGTGTGATGAGCACACTCACACAACGGTGTTTCACCGTTGTGTGAATATCATAGACACAACGCACTGCTTAAATCCGTTGCACCAATTTTGCGCACGCCAATGCCAGAAATTGGATGCGGCGCATTCAATTGTTGTGTCGATGTGGTCAGACGACAGAAGTAAGTAGAGACCGTTGTTGGTTAACTTCTCACACAACAGATAAATGACACTCAGACAACGAAAGTAATACTATACTGTTGTTGGTTAACTCATCATACAACAGAAAAATATGGAACCTGTTGTGTGAGTACTAATGAGACAACAAAATTTTATAGGGACCGTTGTGTGATTTAGCATTAGGCAACCGATACCTATTTGTTCAGTTATGTGAGTAAGAATGAGACAACAAAATTTTATAAGGACCGTTGTGTGATTTAACATTGGACAACTGATATCTATTTGTTCTGTTGTGCGAGTATTAATGAGACAACAAAATTTTACAGGTATCGTTGTGTGATTAAAATTAATTTGTTGTGTGATACGATATATGTGTATTCATACTACGTAATATAATTGATTGTTATTTAATTATATTTGGTTCTTTACCTGAAATATTTGCACAAAAATAATGCACAATATATTTGCACAAAAATAATGCACAATAGCATTCATGTATCCATCCATACCATAAAACCAAAAAGAAGACATTCTAACTAGCTTGATGGTTGCTGCATCCTAGCTAGTTACAATGAAAGATAGCAAAAGCTGATACGATATCATTATTCCAAAAAATACACATGCTGCCACTATTGCATTCAAGTGCCTTCTTCCCACTCGCTAGCACTAATGCAGCTGCACCATCACTGTCCAAGAGAACAACAGAACCCCTTACGCACTGTTAAAAATATGAGACCAATATGAGAAGTACCCAAGAAGAGACACACACACACAGATAGCATTATGATAGAAGCATTGCCAGCAATAACTAACCCCCATAATATAAAGTAAAAAATAAAAGAGATACTCAAATGATGAAAAGCAAATAAGTAACCCCCTATAAACACATATGTATCGGAAAACTATAGACACACATATATAGAATCTAATCTAGAGGGGGAGAATGAGGCTAGCAAGGTTAACCTAATTAATAAACCTATATCCCTCAATATATGCATAATGCTAGTTCTACATAAGTTTCATCTAAAAATATTTATATAAAAACTGAGTAAGCAAAAATATTTTAGAAAATTGTAATTAATTTGTTTGATGAAATGTGTCAATAAGCATAACCCAAACAGATCCCAATTTTGTTCATAAATGGCTCTGTAGCAAACAAAGAGAAGAAGCAACAGTTTAACTTAAAAGTCCAAAGATAACACAACCATTCTTAGAAGAATCAGCTCTCGTCATTCCAAAACCATTCATGTATGAAAATATCTTCAAGACTGCTTTCCAGCTTTATTTCATTTAGTTCCACCATAGTTAGTACTGTATGCTCACTTCCGTGTTCTTATGCAAGCCAAAAACAAAACAGTTAGCCTAACAAGTACTGAATGGTATCATTGTTTCCAACAGTTAGCCTAAGCATTACAGTAGCAGAACAATGAGCATATAGAAGTACCCTGATATGCAGAAGTAGCAGAACAATGAAAAAACAATTGGCCGTTACATACGTTGCATCATAGAAACATCAAGTCAAGCTCCCGATACGCAAAAGAATAAATCAATTATGTGAAATTTCATGAACAAAATATTAAAAGCATACTTGGTCACAGGTCTTAAACAAATTAGAAATTATACAAGCAAAAGTACTGGCATGAAAGATAATATCTCAAACAAATCTTACCTTGTAAAAGTTCACAAGAGTCTTTGCATCATTTTCACATTCTCTCCTTTCCAACTACTGCAAAAGGAAAAACAAAATGTATCAATATAATTCCTATACGATGGCAATATATGCACATAAACATGCAACACTCTTTTCATGAACAGATAGGAACAAAGTGAATAAGGCCTAACAGTTGTTAAATAGGTATACTGCACATTTTCATCTATCTGCAAAACCTAGAAAAATTCAAAGAGAAAAAAAAAAGAATACCCAGAAAACCTGAGATGACAAAGATCGATGATAAAGAAGCTAGCATACCTTCGTTGAACAGTAAACGAGATGATGAGCAGCCAAGACGAATGCCTAAAAGCAACAAGCATTACCAAAACGCAGTGCCAAGATGAACAACCACAAACACCGATTCACAAAATCCAAAGATTGAAGAAGTCCAAAATTTCAAGAATCAATAAATCCCTAAATTCCAATGCTTCAAAGAAGTAATTAAACCCATTTTAGAAAAGACCCACACCAAATTCATGAAGAAACGAAAGAATCTGAGGTCTACCTCAATGATGGACTCGGCGCCGGTGAAGAGGAATCCAACGAAAAGAAGCAAGCCTACTGTGCTCTCTGCTGAACATATCGAGTGCCTGAAACAACGAAAAGAAGATGGTGTAGGCAGTATATCTGCTTTAGCAGTAAACTTGTCATATCTCAGGCATTACCTGATACTCATAAGCCCCAGGAGCCTCAGTGCTTCCAGCTAAGAATGTGTCCAAGGGTTAAAGCCTTGACAATGTGTCCAGAATTGGAAATTCCACCATCATTTCATGACCTCCTTGGTTCCTCTAGATAGACACTCATCTGCAAGATGCATCCAAATTTGGTCAATTTGGAAAACTACGCAAGTCCAACAAGGCAGAACATACCAGCAACTAAAACAATAATAATAATAATAATAATAATAATAATAATAAAATTAAAATAACCCTCTCTCTCTCTCTCTCTCTCTCTCTCTCTCTCTCTCACACACACACACACACACACTGTCACATTGGTATAAATTACTTCAATTTGTAGTTCTATACAAATGGATCTACTGCATGTATAGCACAAAAACACACTGACAACAGAGAAACCAAAAAAAGGAAAGAAAAAATAAATATAGCAATTATTGGTAAAAGTAACAAACCTCACTATAAACACATACTGCTTTATTGTAGCAAGGAACTCCTTGACTCCTCCGTTGTAGAAGTACAAAGGGGAAATCGGAAGTCCTGTAAGACTTCATTTCAGACCATAAATAGAAATAGAAACAAACATAGAAGAGTACATAGGTTCAAATAGAAGCCAAAATAGATCAATTAGCAGAACATAGGTACCTAGCAGAAGAAATACTAAATTGATGATGAACTTAATAGAGTATGTTTAGTGAAAGTGAAGCTAAAACTAAGTGGAATAAGAAACAACCAATCGTTCCTATACACTTAATATCTTTCTTTATTTCATTCTTAGCATAGCTAGTCACTTTCTTATAGGGTATGCCCAAGGTACTGTTTTTATAGTGTTCATTGTATCTGAAATGAATCACTAATAACAGACTTAATAAGGCTATGGAATCTTGGGCTAGAGCATGAGTTCGTTTCTTCTACTTAGCAGACCTACTCCCAACTAGGTAATATGGTCTAAGAACCCCTTATAGTATAAAAAATTCTATCTACACCACCACAACCAAAAACCAAATTCAACAAAATTAATACAGTAACAAACAAAAAAGAACTCAAACTAAACAATTAACCAAGTCCAAAGCTCCAGAACCTTTCTCAAAAACCCTAGCTTTCGAGTTTTGCCCTTTGTACGAAATCCACATCTACAATTTACACCAAAACCAAATACATAAACAAAACTCTTCAAAAACAATAACAATTTCATATCCAAATGATCATAATCGAACAATTCATACCATGAACAGAGCAGTATATCTGCTTTAGCAGTAAACCTGTCATATCTCAGGCATTACCTGATACTCATAAGCCCAGGAGCCTCAGTGCTTCCAGCTAAGAAGCTTCCCATCATGACAGTAGAAGCCCCAAGGGTTAAAGCCTTGACAATGTGTCCAGAATTGGAAATTCCACCATCAGCAATGACAGGCACACCACTTTGTGAAGCAACAGATGCAACCTTGTAAACCGCAGTTGCCTGAAACATATTGCCAACATAAAAAAAACCTTCAGTACAAGAAGGCATAGCTATCACACGATCCACACTTCTTCACAAGTTAAGAATGGAATTATAGTGCTATAAATTACACACTGCAGGGTTTCAAACCTTTGGTTAAGTTCTATGCTGGCATAAATATCATAACAAGAGAGTAAAGCAAGCACCAATGAGCGAAAATGCCATTAATTAGACAAGTCCTCGGTCCAATGTTCATCCACTAATAATCTAAACAGTCTAATCAAACTCTACACATCTCAAAACCAATACTGGAACAAACAGAATGCATCTTTATACCTGTCCCCTGCCGACTGCGTAAACCTCTTGAGTAGTACAAATGGAGCCAGACCCCATCCCAACCCTCAACCCATCAACACCAGCCTGAATCAAATTATGTGCCTGACTCACAGTCACCACATTCCCACCAACCACATCCAAATCTGAGTACATTTTCTTGATGTACTTGATCATCTCAATTTGATAAATGGAGTTCCCTGTGAGCTATCCAAAACCACCACATCAATCCCAGCCTTCACCAACTCCTCCAATCTCTCCTTATCCGACTCCCTCGTCCCTATCGCCGCCCCGACCTTCCACGACCCGACCCCCAACTTTGGGTACCCCTTGTTCCGCTCCACGTCCTCCTTCCCCACAACGTCGACAACCTCGTCGTCCCTCACCATCGCCGCCACGTCACGGCCTTTCTCCGCCATGAACTCCTCAATCTTCCCCAAATCGGAGCTCCAAGGCAAAACCATGTCCTTACAGCTGACCATGTAATCGTAAATCTTGACCTCCTTGTCTGCCAGCTTCACCCAATCGCGGCTCGCCATGTAGCCCAAAAGCTTGGAGTTGGGGGCGCCAGACTCGGTGACGAGGACGTAGGGATTGGCGCCGTGGTTGAAAACGTCGTCGTTGTGGATGCGGTCTCCTCGGGACATGAAGACGGGGGCAGAAAGGAGGGGGACGCGGCGGCCCTTGACGGATCTGACCATGGCGGCCTGGTCGGAGGAGGCGGCGTTGGAGTGGAGGATGCCGATGCAGCCGAGGGCGGCCATGGAGACGGCCATGTGGGACTCGGTGACGGTGTCCATGGGGGAAGAGACGCAGGATAAGAGTAGATCGAAGGAGAGCTAAAGAGAATTGGGGGTGGAGTTGGTGAATATGAGGAACAGTGACGAGAGAGAGGGTCGAGAGGCTATTCTGAGGGTTGAGAGTCTGTATGTCGAGAGAGAGGGTCGAGAAGGTCTGAGAGCTTTTGTTTTGTTTTCTTATTTCTTTTGGACACGATGTGGCATGACAATTAAACATAAAAAAATTCTCAAAGTCACTCCCACAACAGAAAGCTCACCATCCGTTGTATGAGTGCACTACATAAAATCAAAATTTGGAAACATGGAGGGAAACATGCCTCCTACAACATTTTGGCTCAAAATGTTACCGCCTAAGTTCCTTCTTCACACAACAGAATAGCTTAAATCTGTTGTCTAATTTCTACAGCTTGCGACATTCAAGTAAGCTTCCTCAAAATTTGGCGCCTAGTTTTCAATCACACAACGGAAATCTTAAACACCATTGTGCCTAGTAGCCCAAATTTCAGATTTTAAGAGGCAACCAAGACTCCAGAGTGGAGGGAAATCTGCTGCTAAATTTTCTAAGACTCAGACAACGGAAAATACTTAATTCCGTTGTGCAATGTAGTTATGATAAAAAAGTTATCATTTTGTTGACATTCACACAACAGAACATCACTAATACCGTTGTACAATAGACTTTACTTAAACACACAACAGATGATTTCTGTTCCGTTGTGTGATTGGTGTTGTGTGATTAACTTTTTGTAGTAGTGTGCATTGTTTTGACAGATTGAAAATGAGTATGGACCCATGGAATACGAAATTGGTGCACCAGGTAAAGCCTACACTGACTGGGTAGCTCAAATGGTTGTGGGATTAAACACTAGTTTCCCCTGGATCCTGTGTAAACAAGATGATGCCTCTGATCCTGTTGTAAGTCCGCCTGACTTTCATCTTTCTTAATCTTTTACTTGTCATGTTCTGGAATCCATTTGTGGATGGCGTTCATGTTATCTTCCATCTTCTTAGTGGGGTTGCTACTCAATGGTGTGTCTTCATAGAGATCGTCATGGTAGACATGAATAATGATTCTTCTTTGCACATGGTTGATCTTTACTCTCTCTCTCTCTCTCTCTCTCTCTCTCTCTCTCTCTCTCTCTTCTGTTGGTCATATTGTCATTACTTATTTATCTTTTCTTGGAGGTTTTGTTTTGCAATGATTGAATGATAGCAAGGTCTTTTTGTTTTGATTATGTGCTTGGATTTGTAGTGCTGTAGGTATACATTACTAAAGCCTTTTCTCATATTAGAGATCTGGAGATGCATTCAATTTGGACTGAAGCCTACTACTACTGGATGGTAAGAAGACACACTGAAGCCTTTTCTCTAATAAGGGCTATGATGGAGCAGCTGCAGATGTTTCGTCTTGTGGGTACTGGTTCATGATTTTTCGCCGGTTTCCTTTCACTAGGATGTACGAGCTCTCTCCGTTGCCTCTAACGAGGATCGATCTAAGAGCATTGACTGGCGGTGGCTTTGTTCTCTATCTAGATCTGAATCAGATGGTATGCTGGAGGGTTCATTCAAAATCCTTAATTGTGTGCGTTTCAAATATAATTGATTTTTTTAATGTTAAAACCGAATGAGATTCTTTTCTTGTGTCAATTTTTGAAAGTTGTGTATCTTGTTTATAAGACTTGATGAATTGATGATATTTGAGAGTAGAACAGTCGTTGACATGTTACTGGTTTTCTTTGAAATTTGCAGGTATTTGAGCAATTATGGTTCCAGGTAACCCCTCTGTTCTTCTCCATTTAACTAATTTGGTTTCCCAAATTGCACAGTTTTTTTCTTTTTCATGTCGACGGGCTAATGTATGTATAATCTCTTTTTTAATACGTTGCCCATGGGCTATTGTAACTCCTTAATTGTAATACTTTGGTTCTGGTTTAGTGGTTGATGCTAATATAATTGTACTTTTTCTTTTTTTTTTCTGTGTGGTGATTAAGCATTTCTTCTTTCCTTTTTTTTTTTTTTTGGGGGGGGGGGGGGGGGGGGGGGGGTGGGGGGGGTCCTGAATAGGGTAGTGGTAAACAATTCTGGTGAGGAAGAAAACAAGGAAAAGACAGTGGTTATCTAAAGCTTGACTTGTACGAGAATTATGTTATCTAAAGTTGGGTTACTGCATATTTACCTCACTAGCAATCTAATTTCATGGTATAATTTCTTCATTTTGTTTATGTTTTTACTAGCCTTTCTGTTTATACTTTTGAAGTATGTCATTAGTTATAATATCAGTTGTTAGGGATTCTGCGTAGTGCTTATTTACTGGGGGTAGATGCCATGGATAATTGTGTCATTTGTTTATTTTGGATTTCATAGTGGAATGGATGCTAAGGCCGGGTTACTACTTTTTCTTTTCATTTACAAATGCATTAGAGTTATCTGTTTTGTTCTTGTTCGTTATTGTCTTCGCTATTGTGATGTGAGATCAATATATTCTAAGCTGCAGCATAACATAATGTTTGCTATAGTCTCTACCTAATTTCATTTTTCCTGCAGCTTTGTTGTTGGTTGGGAATTGCGGGGATCAGCTGTGTTTAAGGTAAGCTTATTTGTGGTGAATACTGTTTGAGTTTTTGATTCATGGTTTACTTGATTTAGTGCTGGATGTGTTGGATGAGGAATTTATATATGTTTGAGGTCTCGAATATATAAATTACTGATTATATAAAGTTCTGAAATCAGTAATATCAACTAAATAGAAAACTATGCTCAGGATACTGCCGCGAATGCTGGTCTACCCGTTTGGAGATTCAAGTTTATACAAGCAGTATGTGAAATCTCCCTTTTGGCATAATGATTGTATGGCTATAGTAATATGATTCTCTAATGGATAGTTTATATTTTCTTAAACCGTTCAAAGCACAAGATATCACTTTGAGAAAAAAGTTCATACTTTCTTTAAAAAGTGATATCTTGTGCTTTGAACAGTTCAAGGCCTATTGGCAATGATGTAATTAGCATTTATTTGGGAACAACTAATTGCCTTTGTATTGTTTTCTGGAACTCAAGCAGGTATAGGCTCCGGCAGTTCTTGTAACTCTACTTGGTGCATTGAATATAATGGGTAAGTTTTAGATATGTTTGAGGTCATTTCTGTGCTAGTTTATTATGGAAGGTAGTTTTTTTAGTGACTTTTTTAAGTGTTTTGGCTCAGTATATCAGTTTGAGTTTCCTTGTTCATATTTATAAGTATTGTGAGCTATGGATGTGATTTGGTTTGCTGTGCAGGGATGACTATTCTTGTTATGGATAATCCTCTGGAAAGGTATAATTTTCTTGTGAGATAAGTTGTTATTTCAATTATATGAGCATGTGTCACTTTCACGAAATTGGATATTATAGTTCAAATGAGAGAGAAATGATTTCTGACTTACATTTTTCATGGAATGTTTACAACCCATATTGTTGGGATTGCTATAGGTGTAGAACAAATTAGGGGGTTGGAAAAATAATTGAAAGAGTACCATCTAATGTTCCCAAGTTCATAAGGAGAGGTATTTTCCCCATATGACTAACTTGAATCAAAGTCCCTACTCTCTAGTGGCAATGTATGATCATCTTGTGGTCAGTTCAATATGCATTTTTCGTTTTTCATGTTAACATAATTTTGTATTGCTTTGGTACTATTAAGATATGTAATCTGTGAGATTATAATGATAAGCTGTACCATGAGTTTAACATGTTGAAAACTAATGTCACTTCTTCAAACTATTTTCATGATCATTTCCTCAACATAGTTTCCTTGGTCTGAAGTCTCAACATACCCTTCTTAACAATTCGATATTTAGTATACTAATATAGTAATGTACTAACATAGTTTCCAGTGTTTAGTTTTTAGTTTTTATTTTATTTACCATTCCATTTGCATTGTCCTGCTTCCTCACTTACAAGAGGGTTATCTTGTATATATATTTTTGGCAGTGTTTTGTATAGCTGCTTTGACTGTGAGACAAATTGTAGTTGTCAACTGTGATTAGAAGCTTGACTTCAGCTGCCAAATGATTGGCATATGACAAAGATATCATGTATTTCTTACCTTGCAGACTGATATAAATTTAGTGCTTTTAGATTAGCTTTGTAGAATGATATTAGTGTTTTTTTTAGTAGGTTCAGAGTTGAATATATTTGTTAAATCTTTGTTTCTAAGATTGTCTTTCTGACTATGTATTATATGATTGCAGATATGATTACAAGGTGATGGGAGTTCAAGTTCAATCTTCTTGCAAGGGAAGGAGAGGGCTGGAAATTCTGAGACATTGAGTCTAAAGCTAGGAAGTGACATTATTTTGACTGAAAAGGTTAGAAAGTTCTATCTCTCATATAAACATTGTTTTGTGAATTGAAGGCTTAAATTAGAAAGTTATGTGCTCAATTTGTGGGTCAGTTTGGATTTGAAGTGATTTTAGGGTTTGCAATTGAGTAATTGGTGAGCAAACGATATGAGTTTGAGAATTTGACTTCATGAACTCTCATTATTCTGAATTCAATTTTACTTGAAATTATAGAAACTGCAATCTGCTTCAGAAAAATTAGATAGGATTGGTTGAGTGGCACAATGAACATTTTATTGATAGACGATCTTGCTTTTATTTTGGTTATACCTAGTCTGGTTTATAATGACTTCTTGCATAATCTACACTAATATAGACTGCAAGAAAAGTTCAACTTAATTCAAGTTGCAACTTCACTTCATTCGGATTCTGATTCTTTTGTGGATGTATAAAATGAATAAGGAGAGAATATGTAGCCTTTGCTGTAATTCACCACCTCTTTTGTGTTAGTATCAATGGATTTACTGCATAACGTGATGACTTTGGGTTCTAGTTATTCATCTATATGCTGTGATTGTCATTCATACAGTTGTTAATGTCCTCATTGCATACTAATATGTTGTGTTCTTTTTATCTGGACTTGGGTTTATTTTGATGCTAATATTGATATTGAATTGGTTGGTTGTGTGTGCAATGTGCAATGTGCAGTGATCCTGTGCAATCAAAGACTGCGTTTGTTACGTTCAAGGATGCCAAAGCTCTTGAAATCGCACTCTTGTTATCGGCTCTTGTTCTTGGTTTACATACTCTTGTTCTTCATTCCTCTGGAAAACCAACCCCTTTGGTACTGTATCATGCTCTTCTGCTACAATATATGCTAACTCGTGAAGCTTTACAATAAGCTTGGAGGTGATGTAAATGAGAATATATATAGTGCACAGGTTGCTTGATAAAATGGCACAAGAAGGTTTTGTTGAAGCGAAAAGATATTTTATCAGCTTTTGATTCATGTGTAGCTAGCTAGGAATGCTTTATTGTTTGGTACATTACCTAGTCACTTGAATGTATGGATGTTTGAAAAATGGTAATGGAATGATATGGATTTGAGTACTTTTTATGTGGTAATTACTGTCCAATATTTAGTCTTACAACACAATGCAAATCAATGTGTTGTCTGATTGTAAAAGAGTTCAAAATTGAGGCTTTTCCTACAACAGTCACTAGTTTGTTACCCAATTTGATTACAACATTCACACCATAGCCAATCAAATAGAGTAGTTGTGTGAACTAACAACCAACAACAAAAGAAAACAAAGTTCTGTTGTGTGAGATTATAACACACAACAGAAATGAAATCATCTCTGTTGTCTGAGTAATCAACAGACAAGGGAGATAATTTCACTTCAGTTGTTTTGTTGTGTGAGATTCATAACACACAACAAAAATGAAATCATCTCCGTTGTCTGAGTAATCAACAGACAAGGGAGATAATTTCACTTCAGTTGTGTGTTATTAATCTCAGACAACAAAGAATGAGTAATATCTGTTGTGTGTTATGTATCTCAGACAACAAAGAATGAGTTATATCTGTTGTGTGTTATGAATCTCACACAACAGTGAATTCTTTCTTCTGTTGTCTGAATGTACCGACACATCCCCGCGCATGCCATGCCAGACACATGCTTGCGCAGAATTCACACAATGGAAACAGATATTCTGTTGAGCAAAGTATTGTCACACAATGGTGAAATCACCGTTGTCTGATTTTTCAATCACACAACACTCGTTTAGACCACGATTAGTTTGGTCATCACACAACAGAAAATCACCGTCGTCTGATGACCTTTTTGTAGTAGTGAACTTTCATTCACATAAACTATTTCATACTTATGATATGAAATAATCATGCTACACTATTGGCTACATCATTATCATTTTAACTTAGATGAATTTAAAGATATGTTAAATAAGGAACACTTAAAGTTCCATATGATTTATAAATTACCTCGGTCCAATTATTGTCATATATTGTTGCATCTTCTCGCGTTGGCCTCTACCCAACTTGCTCTGTCAAAAGGAAAAGTGAGAGGTTATGCCAATATTAAAATTCAGGTATCTGCTAGTGTGTAGATGTACAAGTGAATGCACAGAAGTAGAAAATACAATACAAAGAGAAAAGTTTGCTGACATCTATAAATGCAAACTAAATAACAATTACTATGTCATACGCTACACATAGTTTCTTTTTTCCTCATCAAGAAAATCTAAAATAGTGGTACGCCTGAATTAAGCGCACAAAATTACCCTGCAAAAGACAATTGTTAGTATAGGATAAGCAGGGATCGTTCAGTCCGGGGATTGAGGGTACTTTCACAAATTGCACTAATTGAACAAAACTATCAAAAACTAAAGAAAGAAAAGGAAAATAAAGTTGACACAAAAACTAAATGAAAGGGGGGTTTAGGTTTTTAAAATGCAAGCAATAATAAAGGAAAGAAAATATTGTAATTTTTAGGGATTCTAAATCAGATGTATGGATGTTGAGAACTTCGTAATCCACCACTAGTTATGATTAGAGAAAGACAATTTAACCTAATCTTCAATTACTAAGGCATGTGAATGAAACCAATCAAGAACTTTAGGATCGCCGCTAAAGCCTTATTTTTCCCAAAATTACTTAGAACCGTGAACGCACTGCATCCTAAGCTTGCTTATATGCAATCAAGGTGTAGAACGCTACCCTATCAAATTAACTCATTAAGCACACATAAACACATTAAGCTTTTTGGAAAGATTGATTTTAGAGTACAAAACTAGTGAGGAACGCCATCCTAGCATGCATTCTATTTGTTTGATTTCACCTAACATGTAGGCTTTACTACTTTAGTGTTTTAAGATCGTGAACGCACTGCACCTTAAAACTAGCTCCATTTACATGCTCATATTTTAGATGATCAATCTAAGACATAAACATATAAAGAATTTATAAAACAAAACCAAACAAAGCATTCACAAAACCTTGTAATCGAAAAAGAGATTCAAAAGCTAAATATCCATCACATAACTAGGGTTTCATACTAGTTCTCAACAAGAAAATTACTCACTCATAGTTTGGAAATCCAAAAAAAAATAAAACCAAAAGAAATTACAAGGAAAAAGATAGAATTACACCATGAAGGGAGTGGATGATGAAAAGCTTGAGACGTTGATCTTGAATCTTGAAAGCAAGACTTCACTATCACGGCACGAGGTGGATGATGACGGCTAGGAGGCTTCATGGCTTGTTCTTCTCTTCTTCTCTTTGCTTGGAAATGCAGAAACTTGAAACTAGAGGATGGAAAGGAAAATGGAAAGGAAATGGAGAGACAAAGAAGATGGAATGGATGAAGGAATGTGTGTATTAGAATGAGAGGAGAAGGTGTTTATATAGGGAAGAAAAAGAAGAGTGAAATGATGAGTGGAAGAAAAATAATGAAAGTGGATCTAAGTTCACTTGTAAAATATGGAAAAGATAGAGAAATGATGAAATGAAAGCAAAGCATGAAGGTGCAGCAACATGGAAGTGATGATGATCTATTAAAGAGATTGTAGAAGAAAAATATATCCAAGGAAAAAGAGAAAAGCATCTAGCTTTCTTCATGTGGGTAGGAAACATGAACATGTGAATATTGAGCTGGTTTTAGGTCAGTTTCTGCCCCTTTATTCCTTCAATTATTTCTCCAACAAGACTTCATTATATGCCTTCGACTTCTTCATATGAAATGTTCCAATATGAGTGTAGATTATCCTGACAAATGTTCAGATTTTTATTCCATGCGGTTGGGCCGAAAATGCTGCTGGACCTCTTACAGGTCCAGTTTTCCAGTTTTGCTTCTGTAGAAAATTGGGCTGATTGTTTGAAGGCCTTGCACTCATAGTTTGCTCTGGCACTCTTCATAAGAAATGGTCCTTGGGCTTTCTAGAATGAATCTGGAAAGTTTCAACTCATTTGGAGTTCGGATGGTTAGTCTTCCACTCCTCATTTCTTGTCTAGCTCGCTTTCTCATTGGCTCAATTTCTCCAAGACATGCTTTGTCAGGCCAAAATGCTCATTTTGGGGCCAAACAGCTCATTTCATCATCGTCTACTCCAATGTACCTAAAAAAAATAGAAATTGAGTTAAAAATAGATTCGTTAAGGAATTAACTAAGCAAAATGAGAGGAATTAACTATTAAAATACCACATTAAAATGCTCCTATCAAATTACCCCACACTTAGCTTTTGCTAGTCCCTTAGCAAAACAAAAATACAAAACAGAACAAAGGCTTGACAAAAAGCAAGTAAATGACTCTACTGCTCCTAACTGTTGTCTCAGAGATATCAAACTCATGGCTTTCAGGTTAAACACTTAATCAAAATCACATAGATAATTCCAAGGTTAATAAACATGTGACACTCATATGACTAAGTAAGATATGGAGAACTTAAGTTATACAGTGAATAATAGCATGTTTCGACAAGTCCAATCCAAACTCACAAGGCATACTCTCGATTTTTCTCTCAGAAATGGCTATGCTTAAAAGCTTCACACTCAAGTATATGCAAGAGAACAAATTGTAAGGCAACAAACAGCTTGCATATTTCATCAATAAAAGCATTTTGTGAAGAATTTTTAAAGACCTCATGAAATGACTAAGTGCACAAATGGACCTAAACCATAAGCTCGACTGTGTAACTGACTCCACTAACCAAAGGCTGCCCATCTCAAGGATCAAGTCAGCACTTAAAACAGGTTGTAATGGGGCTAAGCTAGGGTTTTTGAAATGAAGATTAAGGATACAAAAATCCTAAGGACCTAGCAGAGCATATATGGACCACCTTATGTCATCATTTTTGTAGACCAAATATCATTGTTTTGGGCCAAACTTTCACTCTAACCAACATGGGAATGGACAAAGGCATAATTTTCAACTTTGAGTCTACAAATTTGAAAGTCCAAAACCACACTTCAACAATTTCCCAAGAGTTTTCTTTTCAATTTTTCTTCTCTTTTGCCGCTTTTCTTTCTTTCTTTTTCATTTTCATTTTCTTTCATTTTTTTTTTCTTTGGATTTTCCCCACCCCACACTTGTCTTTCATCGTCACCCCTACATACCATGTTATGCTCTAATAAGTCCCTAAGACAAGGGTAGAGATATCCTATACTAAGCTCATGGTAGGGTAGTGAGTGTGATGAAACAAAGGTTTTCAACGTAGGCTCAAAGGGGTTTATTCTAAGGAGTCCCACGACGGGCACAATTGGGGACACATGCTTGTTTGGCTATGGTGGTTACCCTAATGCCTTCTATCCTATCCCGGATCAATGCATATTATGGCATACAAGTTTTGACAGTCACAACAGTCGAGTTCTAGTACTCTCTAGTCCATTAAAATCTATGGCACATGATCATTGGATTTCCAAAGAATGATGAGGTTTTGCAAATACAGCCATGAAATTCTAAATTTATCAGTAAGCACTCGAAAAGAAAGTATTTTAGCTCAACAGCTCACTTAGGGTCAAATGAATCAGACTTAATCCTAGCATGCTTAATGAACCAAGTTACAATCCTATCTCAAATCTTCATACAAGCATCACAATGTTGATTAACCACAGAATTCAATTAAGTCCTATTTCGATTGTGAAAACCTTCAGCCATGAATTCAGAGACATGTTCATCCTAGACGTTAGGAGCATCCTAAGACTCAAACAAACAAAAACACTCTAAAACCAACATTTTTTTTTTTTTTTTTACAATTTAATTTAATTTCAACACTTAGGTACGGGAACAGGGAGTCTCGATATGCAATGGGACTGAAACAGCTACCCTTTTTCAAGACTATGTTTAATCCAATATACCTTAGTGTATCACAACATTTTCTTTTGTTATAAACATTTTTTTTTTCTTTATATACTAACTACAAAAAAACACAATAAAGCAATAATCCGTCCCCCATACTTAATTCATGCATTGTCCTCAATGTATAAACAAATATAAAGCATGCAAAGCATAAATCAAGCATAGAAGAGAAAGTTAACACAACGAAACCTAAAACAACTTAAAATTCATGAAAATAAAATAGAAGGAAGAGTTCAAGAAAGCAAATCTGCGTTTGATGTCTCCTCCACAGCCACAGTTGAAATGGGTTGCCTCCCATGCAGCGCTTAATGTTTAAAGTCTTTCAGCCTAGACTTGTACCTCCATTTACTCCTTTGGAGGAGCGGTGTACGGGCGAGTGGCAGCCCTCTTGCTGGTTTCAGCCTCCTGAGGAGGGTCCTCATGGTATGATGCAGTAGCGTCCTTGCGAGGAAACCCAGGAGGATAACTCTGCAAGTTATTGACTTCCTGAGCAAGCTTGTTTATTGCAGTGTGACAGCGGATCAAAGAGAAGTTCATCTCAGAGATGCAATCGATCATGCATGTGACTCTCCAATCTGTCACCATAATGCGGAGAGAGGAACGCAAATCATCAATCGAATCCGACAAGCTTTCCAGGGTGGCCACAGGCCGAGGAGCACGAGCAGCTGGTGCGGAAGAAGACTCTCCGGGATGCAGTCTGGGAGATCGACGAGGCAGAGGAGGGGGACTGCGGGTACGCTCACGGATAGGACGATGGTCCCCTGGACGAGTAAGTCCAGCTCTAGTGGCCGCTTGACGACCTTCTTCCTCTAAAGAGAGAACACGGCGTTGATTGACGCCCCTGCGAGGGGTAACCTTGGTTCGAGCCATGAGGAAGTAGAAGGAATTTGATACTACACAGGCACACGGTTTTAACAAAGCTTCTCCGGGAAGGAGAAGAGTTATGACAGTTCACGGCCCAAGAAACACGTATGCAAATGAAAAAAAACTCCCCCACTTGTCCTTTCTTTTCCTGGATTTATGGCAATTAGACCTGCTTTCGGCTGTAGCTTGTCTGTCACAGCTCCTCGAGATTCGTTTGGTTCCCCCACGTGTCCTTTCTTTTCCTGGATTTATGGCAATTAGACCTGCTTTCGGCTGTAGCTTGTCTGTCACAGCTCCTCGAGATTCGTTTGGTTCCCCCACGTGTCCTCCACGCGCCAACAGCTTTTCCGTGTTTTCGGGTGACTTTAATCCAACTCGTAGATTTAATCTCAGAAATCGTCCATCCAACGGTGGAGATCAGCTCACTCGTTCTATAAATAGGTGCATTCTGAGGGAGCGACTGTTCACTCCAAAAGAAAATTCTTCCGAGTTCCAGCCTTTCTCTCTCAACCCTTCAGCCTTTCTTTCGAAACTCAAATCCTTTCTTCAATTTCAATCCTTCTCCTCCCGATCTTCTCTTCCATCAGGAAGATTCAATCTCTTCTTTCATTCGAAAAATTAGATCACCAACACAACTTCCTCAACTCATCAACATGGAACCACGAACTCTGCAACTAATGGAGTTACAAACCCAGCAACAAATGGAATTACAAGCCCAGCAACCAACCGAGGAGGGAGGAAGCATCCAAGCAGCCGGGAGTAGTGCCAACACGCCTATCAGGCCGACCAATAACCGGTGGACTCCCACACCGCCTCAACTAAGAATCCTCAAGGGCCTTTACTATGATAAGGGTTTTAAGTACCCAACTCCAGAGCAGATTCAAGAGATCTGCCTTCATCTGAAACAGTATGGGCAGATCGAGGACAAGAACGTCTTCTTTTGGTTCCAGAACCTCAAAGCTCGAGAGAGGCAGCTGATGAGGCCAATTCGGAAAGTTCGGGTTGGTGGATCTCTCGATCTCAATTTTGGATCCACTAGCTCCACTGATGATGGTAGGTCCATTGACCTAAACTTTGGTTCCACTGGTCCTACTGGTGATGATGGATCCATTGATCTAAATTTTGGGTCATGTGTCGGGTATGGTGTTGATGGATCGATCATGGAACAACGAGGAGAATATCACCAGGAGATTGAAACCCTTCCACTATTCCCCATGCACGGTGAGAACGTCTTTGGCAACATGAAGACTACTTCCGCGGGAGGTAGCGGCTATGGTTGGTACTCCGGTGGCTGGGACGACAACAATGGTGGTTCTTGCATTTCTCTTGAGCTTAGTCTCAACTCCTCCGGAGCTGCTGACATGGCTTAGTAAATTTTTTTTTTTTTTTTTTTTTTTTAATTTTTAATATTTTTTTTTTTGTAAATAGCTGAATTTAATAAGACTGAATGAATGCAGTTTTTTATTTTTTTTTATTTTTTTTTATTTTGGTTGTCAAATATGACTCAAAAACAAATTGACAAATTTGTATTTCCCTAACTCCCCCACACTTAAATTAGACATTGTCCTTAATGTATGGCAATATAACTCACAATGCACAAGAAAAGCATAGAGAAGGAAAATCCAAAAGGCAAGTAGAAAGAATAAGAAAGATTATAGAAAAGCTCCCCCTTGAAGACCTCCCAATGCTCACGACCTATGGAGAAGACCAAAGTTAGACACCAACTTCAAGGCACAAGGCCTTGACTTCCAAAACGTAAGCTCCGTTTAATATGGACTCCAAAAGAAGTGATGAGTACGTCTGCTGGTTCCATCTTGGCTACAAACTGCAGCAAGCCCAAGTTGACTGCTTGCATAGCCGGCACTTTATTGCAAAGTGTAGATTTCCTCGCCTTTCTTAATGTTTGCACCTGCGCACTCACAAAACACATTAAAACGAACTAACAAAAATAAGATTAAAAATGAAAAAGTTTGGGATGCCTCCCAACGAGCGCTTGTTTTAACGTCTTTTCAGCCTGACGTGTACCGCCAATTAAGTGTAATCAGGAGGTTTAGGCTGCGGTTCGATTAGATGCTTAAGCTTCTTCAAAGATATTTCATGGTCCCTTGCAAGTAACTTAGGTAACTTGGGAGCAATGGAAAAATGAGATTTGATGCTCTTCTTTTCCTTTCTCCTCTTCCATTGTCTCCATCTTTTCTTAAATTTAACAATCACGGCAAGAATGACCTCCTTATCAGATTTGAGGTGCTCACATATCACCATCTCCGCATGATCAACAAACTCAAACGTTGCTTGGATGAGGAGAACATGTGTAGAGCTTGAATGAGGTGCTGAAGAATCATGTGGTCTTCCATGTGCTAGCAATAAAGGTCCAAATGTAGAAGCCTTGATGGACTCCTCTTTTAAGCAATCCTTCATTGTGGTCTCGTAACATTTTGGATCTTCATAAGGTAACATGATTGTTTCAGGCACTTGGGACACATTTGCATGAAGCTCATCCTTACTTCCTCCATGATAAGATTCATCATCATCAAAGGGATCTTCCATTTCCCATTTTTCAAGCTCGGTTATGCAACATAGTTCGTAGTCCTCACATGTCTCAATATTACGTTGCTCTTCATAAGACTCATCCAAATCCCTTATTTCATCCTCATCATAGCTTGAATCATTGAATGCATCTTGAGGTTGATCCAAAGTCGTAGTTGTTGGGAACTCCTCTAAAGTTACCATCAGTGTAGGAGGGTGTTCTTGAGATATAAAGGTCTCCCAACGCCTTTGAGTTTCTGCCCAATCATCACCATTCTCACGAGCTTGCTGTATAGAAGCATCCAAAGCTTGCTGTTCCTGAATCATAGCTTGAGTTGCAGCATTTAGAGCCTTAATCATCTCATCATAATTATTAGACATACCTGAGTTTTGAGGTGGAAGTGCTTGTGGCCTATAATCATGGTATGAACATAGGGAAGCATCAAACGCATTGAAAGATCCTTGCTGCATGTTTGGATTGTTGTTCCATGAAGAATATGGAGAGTTATCCCATGCTGGACTGTATGGAGGTGAATAGTAATTATTCCAATGCCCTTGGTTGTCTTGAAATCCTCCAAGCATGGTATTTTGACCATAGTATCCTTCATAACAGATGCTTGTACATGTCTCCGCTGAATGACCAACCATGGAGCATATGGAACACACCTTGGAAGATTGATGCCACATGACATTGAGAGACAAAACAAAATTTGAAGTTAGTAAGAAGTAATGGAATGAAAAACAAGTGTAACAAGACAATGAATTTCAAGAAAAGTACTATGTTAAGTTAGATTACACATTGGTTTATGTGAAGAGAAAAAGTTCGAGATTAAGTTTGAATCAAGGTTTGGACGTGCGGCCCAAGATGTTTCAAATGTTAATAATTGTCGCCCTCAACCCAAAGCATTCGATAACTCTTATTGGGACACGGCCAGGTAGTAGAGGAACGATTTTGGCGGAGCTCAGCTCACTTGTTTAGCAGGGGACGAGACCCTTTGCTAGCACTTCTCGTATCCAATCAGCCTAGACACCGTATCTTACTAAGATGAATCTAGCTGAACAATGGGGGTTAAGACAAGAATTAACAAAAGAACCCTTCACCTATTCCGTTATGATTCACACTTAAAATCGAACTAGAACTCAAAGTTAATATTTTACACGTTTAAAAAAAAAATAAATAAATAAATAAAAATAAAAATAAAAATAAATAAAAAATAAATAAAATAAAAAAATAAAATCAAATAAAAATTAAACAAAAATTAACACAACTTGCTAGGGATTTTTCAATCCCCGGCAACGGCGCCAAAAATTGGTACGCCTGAATTAAGCGCACAAAATTACCCTGCAAAAGACAATTGTTAGTATAGGATAAGCAGGGATCGTTCAGTCCGGGGATTGAGGGTACTTTCACAAATTGCACTAATTGAACAAAACTATCAAAAACTAAAGAAAGAAAAGGAAAATAAAGTTGACACAAAAACTAAATGAAAGGGGGGTTTAGGTTTTTAAAATGCAAGCAATAATAAAGGAAAGAAAATATTGTAATTTTTAGGGATTCTAAATCAGATGTATGGATGTTGAGAACTTCGTAATCCACCACTAGTTATGATTAGAGAAAGACAATTTAACCTAATCTTCAATTACTAAGGCATGTGAATGAAACCAATCAAGAACTTTAGGATCGCCGCTAAAGCCTTATTTTTCCCAAAATTACTTAGAACCGTGAACGCACTGCATCCTAAGCTTGCTTATATGCAATCAAGGTGTAGAACGCTACCCTATCAAATTAACTCATTAAGCACACATAAACACATTAAGCTTTTTGGAAAGATTGATTTTAGAGTACAAAACTAGTGAGGAACGCCATCCTAGCATGCATTCTATTTGTTTGATTTCACCTAACATGTAGGCTTTACTACTTTAGTGTTTTAAGATCGTGAACGCACTGCACCTTAAAACTAGCTCCATTTACATGCTCATATTTTAGATGATCAATCTAAGACATAAACATATAAAAGAATTTATAAAACAAAACCAAACAAAGCATTCACAAAACCTTGTAATCGAAAAAGAGATTCAAAAGCTAAATATCCATCACATAACTAGGGTTTCATACTAGTTCTCAACAAGAAAATTACTCACTCATAGTTTGGAAATCCAAAAAAAATAAAACCAAAAGAAATTACAAGGAAAAAGATAGAATTACACCATGAAGGGAGTGGATGATGAAAAGCTTGAGACGTTGATCTTGAATCTTGAAAGCAAGACTTCACTATCACGGCACGAGGTGGATGATGACGGCTAGGAGGCTTCATGGCTTGTTCTTCTCTTCTTCTCTTTGCTTGGAAATGCAGAAACTTGAAACTAGAGGATGGAAAGGAAAATGGAAAGGAAATGGAGAGACAAAGAAGATGGAATGGATGAAGGAATGTGTGTATTAGAATGAGAGGAGAAGGTGTTTATATAGGGAAGAAAAAGAAGAGTGAAATGATGAGTGGAAGAAAAATAATGAAAGTGGATCTAAGTTCACTTGTAAAATATGGAAAAGATAGAGAAATGATGAAATGAAAGCAAAGCATGAAGGTGCAGCAACATGGAAGTGATGATGATCTATTAAAGAGATTGTAGAAGAAAAATATATCCAAGGAAAAAGAGAAAAGCATCTAGCTTTCTTCATGTGGGTAGGAAACATGAACATGTGAATATTGAGCTGGTTTTAGGTCAGTTTCTGCCCCTTTATTCCTTCAATTATTTCTCCAACAAGACTTCATTATATGCCTTCGACTTCTTCATATGAAATGTTCCAATATGAGTGTAGATTATCCTGACAAATGTTCAGATTTTTATTCCATGCGGTTGGGCCGAAAATGCTGCTGGACCTCTTACAGGTCCAGTTTTCCAGTTTTGCTTCTGTAGAAAATTGGGCTGATTGTTTGAAGGCCTTGCACTCATAGTTTGCTCTGGCACTCTTCATAAGAAATGGTCCTTGGGCTTTCTAGAATGAATCTGGAAAGTTTCAACTCATTTGGAGTTCGGATGGTTAGTCTTCCACTCCTCATTTCTTGTCTAGCTCGCTTTCTCATTGGCTCAATTTCTCCAAGACATGCTTTGTCAGGCCAAAATGCTCATTTTGGGGCCAAACAGCTCATTTCATCATCGTCTACTCCAATGTACCTAAAAAAAATAGAAATTGAGTTAAAAATAGATTCGTTAAGGAATTAACTAAGCAAAATGAGAGGAATTAACTATTAAAATACCACATTAAAATGCTCCTATCAAATAGAACAGAATTTTCTCTATTTGAACATAAAAAAAAAAAAAAAGGTTTTTACATGCCCCAAACTTTATTAGCACTAACATGCTTTGAAACTAAGAAACCAACAACCTCTCTTAACTGAAATTACACATCTTGACTGAACTTAAAGTCTTAAACAAAGTGAAAATTTAAGAACTTGTGTAAGTTTTCAACATTCCAAAAGGTCCCGGTTTTCCTCTCCCTTTTCCTCAGATTTCTCAGCTACCAAGGAGTATGTTCAATACAATCAACAACAACAACAATCATAGCCACTAAAGTTTGAACCTTTTGCCTCATCATGACAAAAAATGTATGCTAAAATTCACAAACCAAGTTACATCCAGAATAAACACAGTAAGAAAATTAACAAAGGAGATGAAAGCGTAAAGTCAAAGACCTTTCAGAACAATATCTATGTATGAAATGAAAAATTCAAATACAGAATCAAATCAATGGGAAGAGATAAATAGATTCAGAAAAAGAAGCGCGGAAAGTGAACATCAAATAACAAGAAAGTGATGCTCCCAGGCCACTTCAGTGATTCAAATTACTAGACTCTTAATTGATTGAAGAAAACCCCTTACCTAGTAGAATCTTTCCAACTTCAATCAATCCTCGAATCCTTCTCAAAATCAATGTGCTCTGCAAAAAAAAAAGACATCAAAGCTAACTCACATATAGCTAATCAGCCTAATGATCCTAATCCTAATTGAACAGTACTTAATAATGAACAAGGTAAAGAAAAATTAACCACACTTGCTTAACGAGAGGGTAGCGGAAGTCATCAGCGTCGAGTTTGCGGAAGACAACGGAGGAAGCTCACGGCGAACCAAACCCCCTGAAATTTGATGTCGGTGTCGAATTGAAAGGTAGGCGAGGCAAACGTGAAATGATCGAAGCTGTGGAGATGACGCGGAGAGAATTACGGTTATGCTTGAGGGAGTGAGAAGATAGGGGAAGATAGGGGAATGGATCGAGGCTGTAAATACAAGAAGAAAATTGATCATGTAAACCCGAGTCCACAAATGGCTTAACTCTTCAATTTTTTATTTTTTTTTGTTTTCTCAAGAAACCGCCTGGCACCAACAATCCCGCCTCTACGGAATTGATTTTTAATTTTCTTCGGTCACTAATTACACAAGGGCTTTCTCTACAGTCCCTCACAACGATTCAATTTGGTCACTAATAAAAAAATATTACTTACCAAGCGGTCTGGGTCACTACTTGTCTTATACTTGGTCTAAAAATTATACAATGGGCTGGCTTTGGCTTATCATTTACATTACCGCCAAGTGATTTAATGACCACTAGTTCTTGTTGGTCAGTAAATCTATGTTATTTGTGACCATTATAATTAGGTCACTATGGATTTGGTCACTATAGCCCAATATTGTTGTAGTGCCCGCGTGAGCCCCACGCGCCGCCACTGTAGGTGGCGCGTGAAGGCTCGTAAGGCAGTGTTTTAATTCCGGTTTTTAGCCCATTAAATCCTATAAATTGTGTAGAGCTTGTATGTGAAGTTTGGTAAATTTTGGAGAAACTTGGAATTATTTATGAATTTTGAAGTTTAGGGTTTCGATTATCGAATTGCGAGAATCCGACCGTCGGATATCTCTCGGTTCTGGTTTGGAACCTTTAAATTAACGAATTGGTATTAGTGGTATAATTTGGGCTAAATCCGAGGAGAATTGGGAGGTGAAATTATGAGGAATTGATTTTAGGAATTTTATTAAATTATTGAAGAATTATTCACGGAATATAATTGTGTACAGGACGACGTACCGAGCTATTGCTCGATGACGGAACACGAATGTGTGATCGTCGGAATAGTACTGTGAGTGGACTTTTATTTTTCAAAGAATGATGCATGCTTTTATTTAATTGGTTCCGAGGTTATAATTTGTTTATCGTATTAATTTCCCGAGCATATGGTTAATTTCAGGAATGGTTTTGGATATTTGATTATTTGAAAGTTTTATGGCGTGCGGGGTCACGTCATTGGATTATGCTTATTTTCTTTTATTTATTTATTTCTGATGTGATTTCCGGATTTATACTATTTATATTATATTTATATTCGGTGATTTGAGATTTTTATGAGATTTTCGAAATGAGATTTCGATGGAGTAAATCTTTATATTTATTTATCTCCTATTTATTTTGAACTTGAGATTATCTTGGCGTGTGGGACACGTCATGGGAAACTCTTTTACGAGAGATGGGGAAGCTTTATGTACTTATGGATTTACTTGGTTTTCGGGTTTCTTTTGCCATACTTTGGGTGACTTATCATTGCTAGCATTGATTTTCCGCCTTTGTGGCGCGGTGATGGGATCACCGTAGCCCTCCGCCTTTGTGGCGCAGGTTACTGTCTCTGTGACAGTAATTCTATAGCCCGGTATCCTATTGCTACACTTAGTGGCGTAAGGGTATATTACGGGAGTAATGGGAGTATTTTAGCCTGGGAGGCTATCACCCGAGCCTGGGAGGCTCACTAATATGGCTATCGCCTTCCCCTACTCACTTTACTACTTAAGCTAGCGGGGCTAGCTTGATTTTCGTTTAACCAGCGGGGCTGGTCTTATTTTCCTTGAGTGTCAGAGTTCCAACTTTTTCTTTTAAATCGTATGTGACTAGCGGGGCTAGTCAGTTTTCATGAGTGGAACTCCTCTTGCTTTATTTTCGTTAATCCTTGCATGCATCGGGAATTTTTTCAGAAAAAGAAATAAATGTGGGAAAGTATAAAATCCATTTGGTTTAAAAATTGTTTATTTTTGTCCACTCACGCTAACGTATTTTATGTACTTTCCCCTGGGCCCTTCGGTTTCAAATGCCCAGTTTGCAGGCGAATTGGTTGAGGTCGGGCGTACACGAAGTTGAGGCATAGTCAACAGCATGGCTTCCGCATCTGTATTTGAATTAGGTTTTCCTCTTATACCTTTCTGTTAGAATTTCTCTGATTACCTATGGGATTTATGCTATCCGAGTTGAGATGTGTGTTTTGTGAATTGGAGACTGATGTTGATTTGGGGAGCAGGGTGGCTCCAGGAGCATAAGGATGAATTGATTGAGAAGTGTACATGTTTTCTACAGGTTTGGGTAGCCCATTTTAGGGGAAGTTCCGCCAAATTTTTGGTAGAATTTCTTCTAAGGTGGGCCCCGCAAGGTCACTTCGGATTTCAGGGTGAAATCAGGGGCGGGTCCTATCAATGTTTGTACTTGTGACCTAAAAGTGAATGGGACCTTGACGGGTAGATTCCTAGGGATCCCACGGTGTCGATAACCGTGAACCTCCGGAGGGGGCCGTGCTCCTATGTTTGTCGAGGAAGAGTGAGTACAGACAGTGAACCAGTCATAGGAGACTCAGGGCCAGGAAATGGACACTTTCGCTACTTGTAGTTACAAGGACTACAGAGTAGTTGGCCGGTTCTAGAAGGATGATGAACCAGGTCGGTCACCGATTTGTTTGAGTTTAGCCAGCAGGTAAGTATCTCGGAGCTCCAAACTGTGTGAAGCATACTGCACATGCTTTATAAAAGAAATAAATGTTTGTGGTTGCCTAACTTTAAAGTATTTTCGATAAACGTGCACAATATTATGTAGTAAATATTTTCAAGTATATTATTATTTTCAAACCTAGCATGGTTGGGTCAGCCCCTACTGGGCGTGCGAGGACGAAAGCTCACCCCTACAACAGTGTGCAGGTTTTGAGCATGTGGTCGGGAAGCGTATAGGAGAGGCACATGGCCCGGCTTGGCGTATTCCTCTTTGTCTTTACTAAAGTACGGTTTTGGGTCCATTATCGGATTTCGAAGTAAATTATTTATTTACTTTCTTACTAAATTATTTATTTATTTATTTATTTCCTACTCGCTTACAAAAATTTCGGGAGATCCGTAACCCTGGGGCGCGTCTCCCATGCTTGTAGTTGCTTTGTGATTTGTTTTATTTTCCAAATTAGGGCTCCGATTGCAAGCCCAAAACTCTTAGCCCATTTCAAATTCCGCTTTTGAAAATGTGTTGCTTGGTTGCTAGAACGACTTGTCCAAGAAAGTGTTTTGTAAACCAACAGTTTGAACCCAAAAGGCCTTGCGATTTCGGGTTGATGAGTTATCGGGATGTCATTCGTGACATGTTGGTTTCTCATTGGCTCGGGGTCGCGGCGCTGTGGGACCCCTCTCTCTGGTCACCACAGTAAAGTGGTATCAGAGCTCTAGGTTCCGAAATACTTTTGAAATCGTTTTTGCAAAAACTAGCAACCCTTCTCATATTTCTCACGTGTCGAATTTGGTCGAGCAAAACACTCGGTTTTCTTGGGCATTTAAAAATATGTTGGCAAACATATGTTTTTGACCCCTTTCTTCTATTTTACTATCTTCGGTTGATTACCTTTTCCCTCATTTCAATTACAAATATTTTTCCTTGGGGATACCTCCGAGTCGTTCAAAGAATTCCCATTGGATTTGAATAGTAAAGACGCCTTTGAGATTTCTTGGAAAATTATTTAGTTTATCTTTTGTGGTGCTCTAAAGTTTGGTTTAAAGTTTTAAATTGCCAATGCCGTCATGATGCCACTCGACCACAAACGCTCCAAAGGTAGTAAGTGTGAAGATTGGATATAGTGTTGGGTTAATTATTAGGGGATGGAGCATTAAGAAGTTACGAGGTTATATTGGGTGAGTTGGTACTCGGAAAAGTAGTTCGAAATGAAGTTGAAAGGAATATTTGTGTACCCCCTGCTAGTTTTATACAGCAAATTCTGTTGATGAATTAAAGTTTTTGTACTACATATATTGTTGCACGTATTGAAAAATATAGTGTTGGGCGGATCAAAGTGAAAATTTAGTGAAAATTTGAGGAAAAAGTGAGATAATGACCTCTATACAGTCATTTGGATAAGTTGTGTTCATATTTTCACTCGATTTCCTCTTCTTCCTTCCGAGCGATGGCCCGACTGCAGCAGTTCCCCATCGATGCTCTACAGAAAGAATGTGTGAATTTCAAGTAAGGTAGACACCTCTCAAGTGTTCCCCAAGTAGTGGACTAACAGGGAAACTTGTAAAGGCAACACAAACATGAAATTAAGTATTGCTTGAGCTTGACATCTCCCCAATCCTATTGTTAAATTGTGGAACGATATGAAGCCTTGTTGCTTTGCGAGAATCTATTGTTGCATCATTGTGTTGACACGATTACTTTGTTGAGAAACACACGAAAGTGAGAAACGACTAGTAGAGTCATAGAAACTATTCTTGGGTTACCATTGTGTTCCCTATAATCAGGGAAATTTTGGGAAAATAAATGATTGCGGTACCAGCAATGTACTTGAAAATGTTAGGATGCTTCGAGATCACAGGGTCACGCCCTTGTACTGGTATTAGTAGGATCACCAGCAACGTTTCTAAAAGTGGTCAAGAAAATATCTTTAAAGGATTATAACTTTAGCAGCCAGTTTTCTTTACTTCAAGGAGTCTTTGATTGCTTTGAAGTTAATAACACTACGAATTTCGGAAAGTGGACGAGTGGGTAGCACACTCTTGAAAGACAACTTTGATTACGTGGTTACAATGAAGTTGAAATGGTGACGTCAATGAGTATTTGAAAATTCAAAAGTTAATTTAATGCCTTATTCTACAGGGGTGTGGAGAAAGGCAATCAATGTGCCAAGTAGAACTACATGTTGTGGCTTCGCCATCAGGAAAAGGGAAAAATCGAGAAAGGTTTGAACACAAATGCTTGTGCGCAATTGGCGAGCTCATGAGTCTTCTATTGGGACAACCGTTCCAAAGGTTTCGTTACCTTAAAGGATTGAAGTTTGAGTTAGTTTCCTCTTGATGAAGATTATTAGCGTGGATGAGCCTAAAGCTTCAGTTTGATGCCTTAGTATGGAATTCATCTAAAGAGGTACACCATAATGAGGAACTTGAGTACGAACCTTTGTAGACTCGATTGAAATAAGAATTCACACGTCAACAGTAGCTCTCCCGGATCGATGTATCTCCTAGTTTTACTTAGGGAGAAATCCACTACACCGGGATTCGAGGCATGTCAAGGTAAAATGCGAATACGAGTACGAGCTCCAGAATCGAGGCGACAAATTACACATTTACCACATGCGTTCACTTTTGAGACAAAGTATTCGTAACATTTCTTCCACACCAGGAGCTTACATTAGCTGTTTTACATTCTTGCCTCTTACTACAAAAGTTGATTTTCGTCTCTTGCATTATTCAAAATGTTTTCCTCATAAGTCAAGAGACTAAATCTTAAACAATTGAGTTTTCCTTACTGAAGTGTTTTGTTTTACGAAGCTCGTACAATTTTAGGTTCTTTAGAAGTTTTACAAACTCAAAACTATCTTCAAGGCTGTTTCAGCAAAATGCATTTGAAATTATTCCCTTACTTACCAAAAAGTTCGTGCCAACAAATCTTGTTCGAAAAGTAGGAGAGTTTAAAATTTCCCTATTCTGTTTTCAAGCAAAAAAAAAAATTGGAATCCCAAGAATTTTACTATTTTGTCTCCGCAATTACTTGAAATTTAGTTTTATCCGACCTCTACTACTTTTAAATTTCTGAAATTTTGACGACGGTCTCAGTCAGCACCTCTACATTAAATTTACTGATCTTGTTTGGGTTGAAATTGCATATCTAAAAATTTTAGTCGTTAACTCATTTGAAATTATTTTCCAACTTCTTGGAAACTTGAAATGATAGTCTCGTTGTGGTTTTCTTTTCTCATTAGTTATCTTTTATGTAAACTGGTGGTTGGAAGAATGTTTGTTCACCTTCGAATTTACTCAGGACACCCGCTTCGAAAGTAAATGATTACTTTAAAGGAGAATATTTAGAAATTACTTTTTTGTTGTCAGACGAGGACACAAATAAATAAAGTACTTGTAACCGATTCAACTGTTTTGGCTTGACCAAAAATTGAAGGAGCGCTTATGACTTGATTTTTGAGTTTTGACATCAAATGAGTTCGTAGGGTGAAAATGAAAGTTCAAGGTCGATATCGTACGTGAATGGAAATGCTACGAACTTTACAAATTCTGAGGAGTCAACTTCGATTGGTGATGATCGAATTTCGTTGAGCCTTATCGAAATGTATTGTTGCAACTTGACGCCTTGAGCATTGGACGGTTTGTGCACTCAATACCTAGCAACCCATTGATTGGTGTCTCATGACGTGTAGTAGATACCTAGTTGTTGCGATTTTACAATGTGATATCAAGTCTACTGAATCATGTGCTTGGTTTCGACGTCATTTGGACAAGCTGTCACAATTGTTTGTTCATAGAGTAAACAGTATCCGCTAAGCTACGAATTAGGGTGTATGAGGTTTGACAACCAAGATCGTTGATAACTACGAGGCTGACGTCAGTGATGACATCGTTGACGTGTCATTCGTAGTGACGTTCTACGAAACTTATTTATGTTAGACATGCAAAGAAGCTTTGTTTCATTTCTTGGTTGCTACTCATATTTAAGGTTCAAATTACCGAGTAATTATTTACTCTCATAGAATGGAGATTTGATGTAGAAGTCAATCTATTTTCGGTGATTCTGAAAAGTAAGCTATTATTGCATGGTTGCAACGAAGTTGCTATTCGGTGAGTTACTTATCGAAAAGAATCATGATTCATGGAGAGAAGTGTATCCTATGGAAAGTATAATCGGAACACTTGGTGAAGTGATAAAGATAGCCCCGAAATTGGGAAATGTAGCTAACGGAAGCACAAAATTTGAAAGTTTTCTTAGTGTTATTATGTTGTGTAACTGGATGCGTGATGGGGTATTCCGCGTGAATTGTTTACAAGTAACGCTTGAGAAATTCTTACACTAAAGTGTTGGTCATTTAGTTGTGGAAACAAGGTTGATAAGTGGATTTACCACTGCTCTGCAGTATGTGGTTATTGAGATTAGTGGGTGACTAAGTGTTAGTCCCCGATTTGTTTTAAGACTCTTTGAATTATTCGGAAAGGCTGAAATGATAATGTCTTGGTTTATGGCATTGAGCTCAGAGGAGTAGGATGAGACAATGAAACCAAATGTATGCACATACACACACAATGTGATTGAAGGGAAAATTGCAATTTGCAAGAGCAAGTGGTTATCGAGTTTGATAAGCTCGTCCCCGTAAGAGAAGTAAGATGTACCATGTGAAAGGTAAAAGTTCAAAAAGTATCAGAGGAAGGTAAAACCATGTCTTGTGCACACTAGAGTCCGAGGTGAAAAGAAGTAACCTCTCTCATTCATGCTTTGGGCAAATTTCAAGGGCGAAATTTATTTTAAGGGGGGTAGAGTGTGAGCCCCCGAAAATTTTGTTTAATTTTTTTTAAGGTAATTTTTCACCAATAAGATTTTTCCGCAAGGTAATTTAAGTGAAGGAATTTATTTTGGAAATTATTTTAGTATCGAGACCACCTATTGGGCTGACAATTTAAGTTTCGGTTGAGATTCTTCCATTTGGACCTAGAAGGTTATCGAAGTTTAGTGAGGTGACCGTTTGTTAAAGTTTCGAAGACGATAAATTGAGTTGTAACAAAGTTTTGGATATTGGGTTTTTACGAGATCATGTTTTGGGACTATGACGAAGTTGAGAAACAGATTAGAAAGTTTCCGACGAAAGACGAATAAAAGAAACGTCACGAGCCCAAAACCGAAAGCAATCAGCTAGGAGAATTGTGTAATTCGTCGAAGGGGCAAATTTGACATTTCTCGTACGTGAGTATAAATAGAATACTTGGAAACCCTAACACCCAAAAAAAAAAAACCATTTCTCCTTCACTCTCGGCCGCACACTCTCTTTCTCCCCGACCTCACCCTCTCGTCCTCTCCCTCTGCCATCACCGGAACCACATC
Organism: Rosa chinensis; assembly: GCF_002994745.2. Taxonomy (NCBI): domain Eukaryota; kingdom Viridiplantae; phylum Streptophyta; class Magnoliopsida; order Rosales; family Rosaceae; genus Rosa; species Rosa chinensis. The sequence continues at coordinate 20,538,131 of NC_037091.1, read as the reverse complement.
GTCCGGCCACCGCCTCACATCACCGCTACCACCAATCGAAGCACCACCTCAATCCGACCTAAACCCATAAGAGATCGACTCCATGCATCGACCCCGACCTCTCTCTTCCACTCTCCTTCTCTCTGCCATCGTCGGGAAACCTAACTTCCAGTCACCACCTCATGTCACCGCCACCATCGCTCGAACCAGCTCCCAATTTCCATCAAAACCCGAGTCCAGCATCGTCATGCATCAACTCCGATCTCTACCCGCTCTCCTCAAATTTGAGACGCCGCTGCACCTCCACGACCATCGGTCTCCGGTCATTTCTCCACCTCATCACCGTCCCCGGCGCCTTTAGCCAGAGCTAATGGTCAAGACCCCAAAGCCCTTTAGCTCCTCGATGCCGGACGCCACCATACGAGCGCTGCCAGGATCACGCCTTCTGCTGGGATCGATTCATCGTTTCCGGCCTCGTCAGAATGATGCCACCGCTAGACTAGGACCAACACCCCAACATTTACCAAAGCCCCTTGTCTCGACCTCTCACTCCGACCAGAGCTACCTCGCGCCGCACACGCCCCTAGCTCCGCCGCTCACGACTTCTGGAGCTTCAGATCACCTTTATTAGGTAGTCTTCGTGTTTCCCCTTTTGATTGGAGTTTCTGGTTTAAGTGGAATGAAATCCCTAATGCTATTGATTGGACTGTGTGAGGTTTTTGAATATGCGAATTGAAGTTTTTAGAGAAGATGAGCTATTGGGATAGCATTGATCGAATTCAGATACGATAAGGACATTCTGCAGTTTCTGATTTGGATACAAAGATTGGTGATGGGTTGATTATTGATTGTGTTTTACCTGCTAGGATCTGAAAGGATAATGGTGATGAGATGCAGCTACAAGGAATTGGTTTCTAATTTGGAAAAGAACAAGGGTAAGGGTCTTGCTACTTGGAAATCTGTTCTGCTGTGAAATATTGGTACATGGTGAAGTTGTGGCCTTGTGGATTACTTGAGATGAAATTGATTGAATGTATGGAGAGAGTTTATTTTCTCAATTAAGATGATGTATTTGGTTTTGGAAATGTCCTTTTGCTGATGGGCTTAATTTGGTGGTAATTGAGAATTAAAACTCGATGTGTTGAATGAGGTCAAAGGGATTGAGTAACCACAATTGTTTGAGAAATTGATTATGAAAAGTGGTGGATTTTATTTGATTGAGCTAAATTAGGATATTGGATTAACGTTCATGAAATAAGGTTAAAAATCAGAGTATTCTAGTGTCACCATATCCTGAAGTTATCGTAAGAATGTGATCATTCGGGAATGGTAATTACTATTTATTTGCTATTATTTAACAATTGAGTAAAAAGGGTCAAACCAGTTGACTTGGAATACATTAAGAAAATAAGTATAATCACCATATCCCGAAAGGAGTTTGAAAGGCGAAATCATTCGGGAATGGTAATTATTATTTAATTGCTTAAGGTTTAGAAGCTAAATAAATTGAGGTCAAATTGGTTGACCGAAATTTTAACATGGAAAGAACTGTGATCACCATCTCCCGAATGAGCTTACTCCGTTAAGTGAATTGTTCGGGAATGGTTACCATTAAGTATCGATTTAGAATAAATTGGTGACTCAAAGAAATTGTGCATATGAGTTATGCATTAGTTACTTATCGGATATACTTTTTGTTAAAGGACTCGAGCGTGTGCACATGAAATTGGAAGAAGTATCGAAAGTCGGAAACGAGGCTAAGATTGGGCGATCACTCCAATCCCAGGTAGGGTGAGCTGTCCCTTCCTTGTTAGAGGCTTTTCTATATGTGGAATGCTCTAGTATATTAATATGTTGCCTGCAAGTACGTTTTGATTGTTCATTAGTCGATGCCTCGTGATATCCGTGTTTCCATAACTGATAATTGCATATTGTGGAAACCGAGGCTAGACTTGCATGTTGAGATACTGTACCCATTGTATGTTTGTACTTGTGACCTGAAAGTGAATGGGACCTAGACGTGTAGATTCCTAGGGATCCCATGGTGTCGATAACCGTGAACCTCCGAAGGGGGCCGTGCTTCTATGTTTGTCGAGGAAGAGTGAGTACAGACAGTGAACCAGTCATAGGAGACTCAGGGCCAGGAAATGGACACTTTTGCTACTTGTAGTTACAAGGACTACAAAGTAGTTGGCCGGTTCTCGAAGGATGATGAACCAGGTCGGTCACCGATTTGTTTGAGTTTAGCCGGCAGGTAAGTATCTCGGAGCTCCAAACTGTGTGAAGCATACTGCACATGCTTTATAAAAGAAATAAATGTTTGTGGTTGCCTAACTTTAAAGTATTTTCGATAAACGTACACAATATTATGTAGTAAATATTTTCAAGTATATTATTATTTTCAAACCTAGCATGGTTGGGTCGGCCCTTACTGGGCGTGCGAGGACGAAAGCTCACCCCTACAATAGTGTGCAGGTTTTGAGCATGTGGTCGGGAAGCGTATAAGAGAGACACATGGCCCAGCTTGGCGTATTCCTCTTTGTCTTTACTAAAGTATGGTTTTGGGTCCATTATCGGATTTCGAAGTAACTTATTTATTTACTTTCTTACTAAATTATTTATTTATTTATTTATTTCCTACTCGCTTACAAAAATTCTGGGAGACCCGTAACCCTGGGGCGCGTCTCCCATGCTTGTAGTTGCTAAGTGATTTGTTTTATTTTCCAAATTGGGGCTCCGATTGGAAGCCCAAAACTCTTAGCCCATTTCAAATTCCGCTTTTGAAAATGTGTTGCTTGGTTGCTAGAACGACTTGTCCAAGAAAGTGTTTTGTAAATCAACAGTTTGACCCCAAAAGGCCTTGCGATTTCGAGTTGATGAGTTATCGGGATGTCATTCCTGACATGTCGGTTTCTCATTGGCTCGGGGTCGCGGCGCTGTGGGACCCCTCTCTCGGGTCACCACATGCGTTGCAATCTCTAATTCCTTCACTGTGGGGATATGCAACATAGGTTGATGTGCCAGAAAGTCTGCGATGGCCTGTCCCTTTACTGCTTTCTGGGGAACGTATTGGAGCAAGAACCCGGATAGGGCCAATACCCACTTGCCGATGCGGCCTCTCAGAATAGGTCGCGATAGCATGTACTTGATCAGGTCGGTCTGAGCGATGATGCAAGTAGTAAAGGATAACATGTAGTGCCGCAACTTGCATGCTGAGAAGTACAAGGTAAGACACAGCTTTTCCATTGGAGTATACCTAGTTTCGCAATTTGTTAGTGTCCTACTAAGGTAGAAAATGGCGTGCTCAATGCCTGCCTCATCATCCTGGGCGAGTAGGCTGCCAATGGAAGCCTCAGCCGCTGAAATATATAACTTCAGTGGAAATCCAGTTCTCGGGGGAACAAGCACTGGCGGGATCGCAAGGTAGGCCTTGATTCTATCGAAAGCCTCTTGATGTTTAGGCTCCCATACAAACTCATTCTGACATTGCAGCTTCAGCAATGGAGAGAAGGGCTGGATTTTACCTGCACAGTTAGAGATGAAACGTCTCAGAAAGTTGATCTTACCCAGCAAACGCTGCAATTCATTTTTCGTTCGCGGAGCAGTTGCCTTGATGACTGCGCTTGCTTTATCTTCAGGGACCTCAATCCCTCTCTGATGGACAATGAATCCCAAAAAATCTCCTGCTTGAACTCCAAAAACACATTTAGCGGGATTCATTCTGAGCTTGTGTTGTCGCATGCGCTAGAATACCTTTCTGAGATCAGTGATGTGTTCTTCTCTCTTTTGAGACTTCACAACTACATCATCGATGTAGACCTCTAAAATCTTCCCCAGGATGTCATGGAAGATAAGGTTCATGGCTCTCTGATACGTTGCACCAGCATTCTTCAGTCCAAAAGGTATAACCACATATTCAAAAACGCCCGCGAAGCCAGGACAAGGGAATGCAGTTTCATTTCTGTCTTCTTCTGTGACCGGAATCTGGTGATATCCTGCGGTGCCATCCATGAAGGACAACAATTCATGTCCTGCTACGGCGTCTACTAACATATCCGCTACCGGCATGGGATAGACATCTTTAGGTGTAGCGATATTAAGGTCTCTGTAGTCTACGCAGACCCTCATCTTGTCATTCTTCTTGCGAACATGCACTATATTAGATAGCCACTGATTGTACTTGGCTACCCTGATAATGCCCGATTTATGCATTTTTTCGACTTCCTCCTTGACAAGGACTTGGGTCTCTGAATTCATTCTTCATGGCTCTTGTTTCATAGGCCTCTTGTCAGGGAGTGTTGGTAGTTGATGGAAAACCAAGTCTGGTGACAGGCCGGACATGTCTTCATATTTCTCCGCGAAGCAGTTTTTGAATTCATGTAATAAATCAATGAGCCTCTGTTTCTCGCTAGGCTCTAAGTAAACGCTGATGACCACTTCCATAGGTTCATCTGCTGTTCCGAGATTGACCTTCTCAGTAGGATCTCTGACCTTAGGAGGTGTGTCGTCCAGTGCTGCTAGAGCGAGCTGAATATCAACCTCATCATCTTGTTCCTGGTCAGAGAGTGTCTCATTCATGGCCTCTAAGGTCGCGACTCGATCATAGGCCTCTTTTTCCACTAAGTACGATGATAATCTTTCGTACAGCGAGTGGAAGGCCTCTATCCCTTCCTTTGGAAGGTCGTAATCCATTATTCGTTTAAGGGCTTGGGCACAGCATGGCTAGGCCTTTCCAAGCCTTCTTTTGTGAGCGTAAGCCCCCACTGTGCCAATTCAGAGGCCGTCACCCCTGTGGGGCGTCCTTTGTCATCGATGCCACTGACCTGTAATGGAGTATAGGCTCCAAATAGTACCTGGCATCTACATAGTTCGCAAAAACTGGGAATGGACGAGGATCCGCTTTAATCACCTCTGCTTTATCTGTCTCCTTGTTCCACATAACTAGTTCTTGATGGAGTGTTGACGGAACACAGTAACTCCGATGGGTCCAGTCTCTGCCCAGAATAGCACTGTAGGCCGCATAACAATCTGTCACAAAGAAAGCATAAACTCCCTCAGCAGGGCCAACCTTGATGCGCAAGAAAAGTAATCCCAGGGTTTTTGTTACAGTCCCCGTGAAGTTTTTTAGCGTGAGGGACGTAGACTGGATTTTCTCCTTCTTGATTCCGAGCAAGTGCATGGTCCTGGTAGTGATGACATTAACGGCAGCTCCGGTATCAACCATGATCTTGCTAACTTTGGTGCCGCTAACTTCTGCTGTTATATATAGAGGTCTCATGTGTTGGACCATAGTAGGTGTTGGCTTGGTGAAGCTCATGAAGAATTCTTTGCTGTGAGCATCCTCCGTTTCAAGAAACACAGCTTCTTCCACAGGCGTCATGATTCCCGATGTGATCTGCAAGGGCTGCAAACTACTTTCCTAAGCTTCGACGCAGTCCTGAGAGGCGACCGGTAGCGCATACCGCACGGGGAGTACGTAAAGCATGTTGCAAGATGTGTCAGTCATATCTGTCTCCTCCATGTCATCTTCCAAATTAAGCTTGGGTTTGTTAACAGGGGCGTCAGTGTTGAATTGCTTAGCCAAACGATCTACTAACGACTCCTCTGTAAGGCCTTTTACCTCACACTGCTTATGTTCTTGTATCACTAGTGCCTGCTTGGGCAAGTCTGACTTCTGTTCCCTTGCTGAGCTTACCTCTAGGGGAGTGACCACTACACTCTGGGCTCTTTTTGGTCTCCATTGTAAAGTATCGGTAGTCTTGTCCTTGCCCCCTAGTCTCTCAAAAACTGAAGATTTAGCTTCTGGTTCCTCGCGAAATAACCTGCGCCTGACATGTGGTCGCCGAGTCGGCAAACTCTCCTTTCGAGCTGGAGGAGGTGTTCTCTCTTCAGTGATCCTGCAAAAAACATTGGGCTTAGATGCCCCTGTTGCTTGTTTCTGAAGGCTGCGGGGAGCCACTAATGGCTTAGCAGCTAGTGCCTCCATCTCCTTCTGATACTGCTCAGGCGATTTGACCAATTGCGAAGGCTTGATCAACCCCTGGTCAAGAGCCTCTAGCGCGCGCTTGGCTTCCCTGAACCTGCGCTGTAGTTTCCTCTTCTTGGAAGGGCTTATTCGTCACGCCCCCAAATCCAAGGCCAATATTGTACTGAAATATGGCTCGTGAATTTGTGACGTGAGTCAAAACAAATAAAATTTTCTTCTTGAATAAATCAACAGGAAGTAAAAGAAATTATATACATGTTTGAATAGTACTTTTATTAGAAAACAAATATCGGTAATATATTTACAAAACCAAAGTTAAGCAAAAATTCGAATCAGTACAGGTATTCACTAGAAATAGTAGTAGAAAAATATTATTTTATCTAGTAGGTTCATCCCGTTTCCCCAAGCATCTACTCAATACCTGAAAACAAAAAGGTGTAGCATCATGAGCAACACAAGCCCAGTAAGTACACAACTTACATTCTTATATTAATGTGTCTTATAAGAAATCAAAACTGAACAACCAATTAAAATGTACCAAGAACCATTTATATGTTCATACGAATTCTTAAATATGTATATATATACACACAATACATACACACACATATATACAAATATATTCATTCATGTGAATGGTTTGGTAATAAATCACATAGTCACATCTTCTTATCAAACCAACAAATATTGTAGTATTAATATGTTAAATAACATTAAAGCAATACATGCTTGATTCTATTTTTACTCACACCATCACATATTAAAAATATATCATAGATAGATATTTGATCAAAATAACATAAGTACATTTCTCTTTTTAGTGAATTTTCAGATTAACTGGTAACAAATCACAAATCCACGTGTTAGGGACCGACGTAATATTCCCAAAACACGGGACACAAATCCACATACTAGGGTCCGACGTACTATACCCAAAGCATGGGACAACCAGGTTGACTGGTATCAAATCACAAATCCACGTACTAGGGACCGACGTACTATTCCCAAAGTACGGGTAAGCCGCAGCATACCAAAGACACAACTAAGGCATGTATACTCAAAGTAAGCACACTTCCTAAGAGTATAATAGTGCACTATCTGAAGGGACTAGAGCCCACAGCTTAATCTCCACATAACACCAAAACAGTTTTACCAGTAATTCACTTAAGCACGGGGTTGTTGTAATCACCCGGCTTCACAATTGTACTTTTCAAACATAATCAAAATCACAACATACAATCTTTATAAATTATAGATCGTAATATATGTATATGTACACACACATATAGATACATATACTTAGGAATAATCTCATATGAAAACATGTATAATATAATTGCATATCACAAATAAGTAAATTTACTAGCAAACAACATAATTAAAAAGAAGCTTATACATAATTGAAATCAAGTAAAAATAGATAATAATAAAGCACAAACATTAAATAAGTAACTATAAACAATTTAACAAAATTAAATTATAGTTAGTATAAACATTAAAAAGAAGCTTATACATAATTGAAATCAAGTAAAATAGGTAATAATAAAGCACAAGCATTAAATAATTAACTATAAACAATTTAACAAAATTAAATTATAGTTAGTATTTCAGTCCTTATGTCCAAATCCATTGAAGTTCATCAACCACGTTCATGTTTCTCCGATTAGAGTCATCAAACTTCAAAATATGTTATGTTGTCCATCACAAGTCCGAATTAGTCAAATGAGTACACCATTTCAAAGGTTTTTTCACAAGGAATGCAATGGAATAATTCATGTAGTCCAGATCAGAGTGATATAGTCCAGAAATGGTGAAGAACCATAACAGTGCAGAAACCGATATTTTTAATACTGTCCTTTGATGTCTAAGTAATTACGTACTGTGTATTTTATCATTACTTCTCAAACTTTCCAGATCAGAAGTAGAGGTCCTAAGCTTCAAATTGATATAAAGTTTGTAGAAAATGGATAAGAAATGAGGGAGATATGAATTTTTGAAGTTGTGATGGCTGTATGAGATTTCCAGCGAGTTTAAAAGTTGGAAACTTTGATTAGCCATAACTTCTTCATTTCTTAACCTTTTTTTGTGATTCAAAAGCCTAAACTGAAGAACTTTTGATGAGGAATTTAATACTGTAAATATTTTTGACAAAACAGATTTTGTTATATACGAAAATACTGGTTTGCAGCAAAGCAGATCCTTTTCCATTTTATCATTGATTATGTAGTTTGATAAATCTTAAAGACAAAAGAATATAAAAATGTATTCATGTACTTACTTAAGAAACTCAGGGGTGAGGTGAAGATTTTGGTCTTGAATTCAAGCTTGGACTTCTTTAAGAAAAACAAAGGGAGCTTCTAAAGAGAAGAAAGGATGAAGGATTTGTGTGGGAACTTGAGTTTTCTCTACAACTAAGGAGGCTTCAAATCAGTTTTGCACTTGATTTTTAAGCTTGTAGGAAATATGATAGAGATCATGTGTTTATATAGGCTAGAATTAAGCATAAAATAAGTAAGTGGCTAATTATTATAAGGTGAGTGACTAATTACTATTTAGGTTAAATGATTAAAATGATAAGATAAAATTAAAAAAAGTAATAAAAGAAAGAAAGCATAAATCCACTTGCTAAATATTTATATATGCATATATATATATATGTATGTACACATACACATCCATATGCACATTTACCCAATTAATAAGTAAAGAACTTTAGTGCTTTCCTTAAGGTAAAAAAAAATTACAATAATTAGTACTAAAATGACATGCATCACAAAAATAACATAGATAAGAGTCTTGAACTCAATAACAAAGATTTTTTTTTTTGAATATAGTTAATAATATAGTGTTCTATAGTTGGCACTAATTTTCGGGTTATTACATTATTTCCACTGCCTTCCCCTTTTCCCTGGTGTACCATTTTCCTTCCTTGATGGTGGCAGCTGGAGCAGGTGGGATATAGGGCTTGGTCAAATTGTTCTTGCGCTCGTTCGTGGCCTTCTCCTCTTGTTTCTTATCAACCGCAGCCACTTTCAGTTTCTTGAATAAATTGGAGTCCTTTGTGGATGGTGGCGACTCCATTTTCTCTTTTTCTCTTGGGCTAGAAGGTTGATAGTTCCGCGATGGGGAGGCCCACTTAATAGGCAGGAGAGAGCCAAAATGAAATGTCTGCTCGACCTCTTCATGTGACACTTGGATGTCACACTCTTCTTTACATTGCGAGCATAGGACCACGGGTGAGGCTTTTCCGACTGGTCTAGCTTTCTTCTTTGCAGGGGTCTCATCCTCGGCAGACTTTCCTTCTCGTTCCCTTGTACTCAAATCCAAGGTTGGTTTCCTCTGGTTCTGCTTGGCCCAATTCACATCGACCATATTGATCCCAGTGTCGGGAAAAAGGTTCAAGTCTACAAGCGCTGCTGTCGTTACTGGAGCTTCCACCTGCAAACTGCCATTATTAAGCCATACCCATGAATCTGGTCTTTGAGCTTCACACAGTCAGCGGTATTGTGATTCCACAGGTTGTGGAATTTGCAGTACTTCTTCCCTTTCAGCTGGTCTGGTCGAGGAAAAGGTCCAAAGTCGGTCTTCACCATCTTCGCAGCGATCATCTCATCTAGAGTCTCATGTGCCTTATTGGCATCATAAGTATATGTCGTGAACTCAGGTTTGGTGAAGGCCATCGATTTGAGCTTGACATGCTCCTTGGAAATTTTCAGTTGCTTCAGGGCTGGATTCTTCCTCCCGGTTAGTTCATAAGCAGCGATATCATTCTCCTCTTCCTCATCGTCATCTTGAACCACCTCTTCAATGTGATGATGGTAGTAAGGGTCATAAGTAGCCGGCTGGTAGCTCAGGGCCGTTATGGTGCGATGTTTTCCTGGTACATATGTCCCTTTGGACGCATTCTTCCTTGCATCAGTTTCTCTGAAGAGATGTTCAAAGCTGCCTACCTCTGTGATGAGCTCTCCCATTGACTGGATCATGCTGCCATGTTGCTTCTTTCACTGACGAGGCTCCAAACCCTTGACCGCCAGTTTGACTAACTCTTTCTCGGGCAGGATGACATTCAGCTTGGCTTTCTGAATTTGGAAGCGCTGAAGATAGGCCACAGCAGACTCTGTGGGCTGTTGGGCCATCTGAGTGAGAGAAGCCAAGTCAACCTCAGGCCCAATGGCTCCAAAGGTTTCTCGGAAAAGCTTTTCCATCGCGGGCCAATCCGCCACTGTCCTTGGCCGAAGTTTGGAAAACCACCTAAAGGCAGCTCCCGAGAGAGAAGTGCCAAAGATCCTGCATTTGAGGATATCATCATTCTGGTACTGGCCGCATTGTACCCTAAACCTGGCCAGATGGGTAGCCGCATTCTCGGCGTCTTCTCCTGAAAAAGTAGAAAATATGATATTTTTATAACCCATGGGAAAGGGCGCGAGCATTACATGCGGCGGGAAAGGTCCCTCATAGACCCCATCCACTTGGGTCCTAGGATTGGCCAGCCTGATCATCTCCTCTACCTCTTCACGTCTTACATACTCTGGGCCCGGAGGTGGAGGAGGGGGTGTTACCACAGTATGGCAAGCCACCTGTAAGGGTATTGTCTGGTTTAGAGTCACTGTCCCTTCTCCTACACGTACAGTGCGGGTTGTAGCTGGTTGCTGAAGAGTCACTGCTGGTATGGGCATCTCTTTTGTCAAGGCTGTTATCTTAATCGGGTTACCAGCCTGGTCAATCCCATAGTAGCCTCCTGGCAGTTCTTAGTACATGTTTTCTGCCCCGTCGCTGTCGTATTGAGTAAATGTGGTAGAGCCAAATCTGGTTCCACTAACTTTCGATGCCTGATGCTTCTCTCTGGTAGTCTGTTTGCCTGACGGGGTGGCATTTTCTTTGCTGCCGCTGATAACCAGAGTTTGCTCCTTACTTTTCAGTTGCGTAGCAGTAACGGTTGTGGAAGGTGTAGCGGTATTGCTGGTAACTTTCTCTCGCTGGTTCGGCGGCACATACTTGCTCGAACCAGACGGCTGGCCAAGGGAGCCGAGGATAGCATTAGGATCCCCAAAAGCTTTGTTCAATACTTCTCTTGCCTGGTTCAATTCGGCTCTTTGCATGGCCACCTCGGTTGAGAGGTTAGCGCCATCCTTGCGAAGACCTGCCATATCTGATGCAGTCTACTTCGTTTGGTTCGTGATGGCCTCCATGATCTCTTTTTGGCATTGATTCTGCTCACTAGTGATACCCGTGGCATGAGCCCTTACTTCACTTTCTGATTGTGTGATTTGTTGCTTAGTGTTTCTGTTGAAGAATACGGGACCTAAAGTAAGAAGCATGATGGGGAGAGAGAGAGAGAGAGAAGACACCGGATGTATAGTGGTTCACCTTGCACTTGGGGCAAGGCTACGTCCACTTAGAGATTCTACTATGAGTGAGGTCAAATGACCTTTGTAGTGATACAAGTATAGGGATCATGGATCCATCCCTTCTAAGAAGGGGAGGACTTCCTCTTATAGCTAAGAGGAAGTCCCCATCTAGTTTACATTTCCCATGTGGGACATAATACACATATTGCTTCTCTTGAAGCCTTTTGGAGAGCATGGGAGAGTAGCCTCCCGACTAGATACCGGCCGACCTCCACCATGGCAACGTAGCTCGGGTGTCGGTCTACCGGATGCATGTCATAGGCGGGGCTAACCATGCCGCGCGGCCCACCTAAGAGGTCGTTGTTTATGCTTGGCGGTATGTGATATAGGTGGTATGTACAAGTCCCCCGAGTCCCCGAGTAAGAGGCGCTTCTTGGTTGGGGAGTTTAAATGTGATGCCGCCAAGTATGAGTGATGACCTCGTTGAACGCTATACCCATACTAGTCCCCCAACTCCGTAAGTAAGAAGGGACTCTACGGGTAGGTTGGTGCCCCGGGGCCCTCATGAAGCTAGTACCTGCAAATAAGATAAGAGTGCAGAAAAAAGCATATTGATTGCGCTAGGGCAATCGAAGTGACATTTGAGTCAAATGCATCAACGTGCATGAATGTTTATGAGATGCATGATGCAAAGATGTGTGACGAACACGGTAAGAAATAATGATATGTGTGATGAACACGGTAAGACATAATGATATGTAATGTTGTATGCACGTGATGCATATGCGTTAGGATCGGGAGTGTTGTTACTCGCTGAGTCCCCCAAGTCACATAGTTAGTAAAACGAGAATTTGGACTTTGAGTTCGCTCATGTCGAGCGGGTGATTGGTTATATGAGTTTTGGCCTATGGTCTTATTAATGGGATGTAAAAGAAATTTAATTGTTGCGATCAACAATAGGTGAAAAATTTCAATATTTCCATTAATAGACCATGGAACGAAAAGTATGAGTGTGAAGCTCAATGATAGTCCCGGTCGGGTACTACCTCCACTGATGATAAGTGGTATGAATAAGTCCCCCAAGTGTACAGAACGGTCGGGAGGTGAGATGACTCAGAAGCAAGGGATTGGACCTTGGCTTACTTCGCCTCCGGTACCAAGTCGGGTTTTCTGAGGGCTTAAGCCTATGGTACCCGATGAGGTAGAATGAGGATTTGAGTCTCTGATACCCGGAAGGGTAGATTGAGGACTTGAGCCTCTGATACCCTGAAGGGTAGATTGAGGACTTGATGCCTCTCATACCCGATGGGGTAGTATGAGGGCTTGATGCCTCTTGTACCCGATAGGGTAGCATGAGGGCTTGGTGCCTCTCGTACCCGATGGGGTAGCATGAGAGCTTGATGCCTCTCATACCCGATGGGGTAGCGTGAGGGCTTGATGCCTCTAGTACCCGATGGGGTAGCATGAGGGCTTGATGCCTCTCGTACCCGATGGGGTAGCATGAGAGCTTGATGCCTCTCGTACCCGATGGGGTAGCGTGAGGGCTTGATGCCTCTAGTACCCGATGGGGTAGCATGAGGGCTTGATGCCTCTCGTACCCGATGGGGTAGCATGAGGGCTTGGATAGCGTGGCCTGGTGAGGTCACGTGAGGGCTTGAGCCTCCTTAACCCAATGGGGTTGAATGAGGGCCGGTGGGCTCCTTTACCCGGTGGCGTGGCCCCGGGTAGAATGATGTAACCTCGTTGGGGTAAATGAGGACTTGTGCCTCTGATACCCGGAAGGGGTATCCGGTGGCTTTGGCCTCTGGTACCTGATGGCGTGGTCCCGGGTAGAATGATGGCTCTGTGCCTCGTAACCCCGTTGGGGTACCTCGCTCGGGGCGAGGATTTTAAGTGCTGCACGTTACACTTATTTAGTGTCATATGTATATATGTAGCAATTTAATTGATGAGCAATTAAATTAACGTTTGACACTAATACATAGGCATATTAGATATGATATCGAAATTATCAAATATCGTAGGCATGCTTAGATTATAGAAATCGTTATTTGAAGCATGTAAACCATTGCATTAGCTCAAATTTGAAAAAGTGTAAATGAGAACTTATCTTTTACCGATTAGAGAAGTTGGAAATTGGGATTGGCCCGCATACCAAATCATGTTGGAGTTGTTCAAGCATGACGTTCCATGTGATCGATGAATGATCGTCAATAATTTGCTTGGCCTTGTATGCACAAGAAGATGCCCGGTTTAGAGTGATTTGTTTCCTCCAAAAGCAAGACAGAAGAAGTGATTAGCAATTTATATGATTTAATAGCGTAAAAGATTGAATTGTTCATATAGGTATACGATCATGCCCAATAAGAATTTGAGTACACAATAAATAATCATGGGTGAGACCGTGAGACTGTGCCCATCCCGCATTGATCACAACTATTGCATGGGAATAGTAATGATGGGTAAGTAGGGCATGTAACGATGAACAATTTGCATGTGAATTTAAAGAAGTAAAATATAGAGATGAAACAAATGTGCTTGACTGGTGTGTAGATATGTTTTGCAATTGTACATGTATGGGATCATGTAAATTAGTTTGAATCTATGAGTGGTGTCATAGCTAGAGTCAAGTATGACATTTGTGTTATGAAGGTGAGAGCCATGCATGAACTGGTCCTATGTATTGGACTTGGTCAAATGGCACATGCAAATACGTATAGATGGCCTAGTTTTTTTTTTTTTTTATGCTGCCACGCTCGACATGTAGCAGTCATGTGACATGTATGTGTAATAAAGCATATGATTGACAGTTATGAAGTATAGATAGAAACTCAAAGATGTGTGAGTTTGGTACTGATGCTTAATTGCAATCATGATTGCATATATGGCACAAGCAAATAATTAAAAAGCTAGCTCGTATGTGAGGGTTAATTGATAAATATGTGCAATCAATTAATATTGCGGTAAGATCATGCAAGTAGATCGAACATATTCAAGTCAGATGCATATTTGCTGTAGCTGTGCATAAGCAGACAAGTATATATACTACCTTGCCTGGCATTAATTTAGAGTATAGCAGGTCACGTGTAAGATTTAAATCATGACAAGTAGCCATGCTATTTAGAAGTTGTAATAGGCTGCCTATATATACTCATATATAAAACATGCGTTTGTTTACGTTGATGACGTTTGAAAAACAAAAACTTATCTCAGCCGAGCTGTGAAGTACTGTTGGATGGTTCCCGGACTAGTTGGATGATATGGCTAAGATGCAGACGCTCGATCCCGACACCTAAAAAGAGTCCCCGTCATTAGTAGTGCGGTGTTGTTGAGGAGGGTCTGCCTTCTTGCTATACCAGGTTGGGAAAAAGCGAAGACCCTCCAGGCGCTGGGTGTACCTAGTAGTTCTTCTCTCGTCTCCCTTTTTTTTTTTTTGAATCCCGGAGGATCTCTACTGCTTGGGAGAGCATGGGTTGGTGAAGCTTTGGAATGACTTGACCGGGATGTGAAGGTGGTACCGGTGAGTCTGTAAGTGGGAGCAACCAAGATGATGATGGTCGTGGTGATGGCAGCGAGACTCAGGTGGGATGCGAGAGTTGCCAGTACCATGAGGAGGAGTCGCCGACGTGAGATAAAGATACTGTTGGGAGGTGCCGGGATGAGTCACCGAGAGGGATGCCGGGCTCAGAGCTTGACCCATTGGGATTTTGAGACCGAGGTGGGTCAAGGGACAGAGATGGATCCTCCGGGATGTGCAGTGGATACCGGGCGGGGTCTCCAGATTAGGTCTCGGTGATGCCGGGTGCCGGTGTGGGTTTTAAGAATGTGTTGACAGCGGTACCCGTTGGTGAAGTGCTCGCGGTATGGGATGCTGGGTACCGGTATGTAGGAGAGGCATCGGTGATGCTGGGTACCGGTGAGTAGTAGTATGTAGACTTGGTGGTGTAAACTGGTTTGGAAGTTTGGGAATGAGGGCGCATTGGCTAGTTCGGTCCCCGAGAAAGAATTCTTGGATGGAGCCACCGAGATGTCGAGTGCCGAGGGCTCACTGAGAGCTTAACTGCTGCGGTGACTAGCTGAGATACCGCGACTGAGCAGAAGTCACGGGTGGAAATGGATTGTGACTGGGTTGGTTGCCACAAACCCGGATGGGTTGATCCGGTGTCTTGAAATTTTGGACTCATATGTCCCGGTCGGGAGGTGGAAGGATTGGCCAAGTCGTGTCACCGAGAACCGTTGCCGGAAAGAAAAAAAATTCGGGTGCCCGGAGAAGATTTGGGTAGCCAAGGTGTCGGCTTGTGATTCTATTTCTGGTGTTACCGGACAAACAAAGTGGTTTGGGCTAATTGTTTGAGGCTGACAAGAGTCATCGGGAACTGAGGTCGCTGCCCGGAGATGGTGAGGTTGCCGGAGAGGATTTAGAATACATGATGATAACATGATGATGATTATTCGTCTGAGGCCCAGAGAGTTGATGCTGTGCACGTACCCGCTGGCTCATGAGAGTCCCGGAGAAGAGTGGAGCTTGTGAGCTTGGGGGTAAAGGGTGCGTAGCCGCTGACTCATGGTACCCGGTCACTTGGAGAAGAGTGAGGCCTGGGTGTAAAGTTGAGGGGTGTCCTGCGTGTACCCGCTAACTCATGGTACCCGTACATGACCCTTGTTCAAGGTCGGAGGTTCATACCCAAACTCTTAGGGACCCTCCTTCTAGCGCCAATGTTTCTGTTGAAGAATACGAGACCTAAGAAGCATGATGGGGAGAGAGAGAGAGAGAAGACACCGGATGTATAGTGGTTCACCTTGCACTTGGGGCAAGGCTACGTCCACTTAGAGATTCTACTATGAGTGAGGTCAAATGACCTTTGTAGTGATACAAGTATAGGGATCATGGATCCATCCCTTCTAAGAAGGGGAGGACTTCCTCTTATAGCTAAAGGAAGTCCCCATCTAGTTTACATTTCCCATGTGGGACATAATACACATATTGCTTCTCTTGAAGCCTTTTGGAGAGCATGGGAGAGTAGCCTCCCGACTAGATACCGGCCGACCTCCACCATGGCAACGTAGCTCGGGTGTCGGTCTACCGGATGCATGTCATAGGCGGGGCTAACCATGCCGCGGGGCCCACCTAAGAGGTCGTTGTTTATGCTTGGCGGTATGTACACTTAGTATCTTCTGCATGTCTGGTAATGCGCTTGTCTAGTTCGCGTATGAGGCGGTCTGTCTTTGCGGTATCCCTTTCAAAATCAGCGGCTATCTTCTTGCAATGATTTTCAATGTTCTCCATGATGATCGCGAACCTCACCTCGGATGTAGCTCCTTCTGGAATAGGCTTCGCTACGAAAGCCTCTCTTCCTCTACTTTCCATTGTATTGGAGATAGCGGTAGTGACAACAGGCTCACTGACCTGATTGGTGGTGACATTCTGACCCTCAGTAGCGGTCGGGTGATTTTCTCCCTGTTCAGTTGACATATCGGATGATTCAGAATGATGAGAAAATCTTTGAGTCACTTGTTATTCAGAAAGACCACAACAGTCCGCGCGAGGATGCGGTCTGTAACTGGAGGTCTTATGTCTTGAGCAGTTAGCGTAAACCATTTGGTAAGGGTTTTCGCTTGACTTCCCAATGGCTACGTTCACGAAGAGACACTATTATAAGTCCCACTGGGCGTGCCAAAATGTTTGGCTCCAAAACCAGTTGGCTTGCAAATTGTCTCTTTTGAGCACGAGTGTGCAGGCGTGCCAGCACCATGGGGTGCAGTCATCGGGGAGTCCCTTGACCTGACTTCTTCTTCAAGCGTTTGTGGGCGAGGAGAGCACCAACCTCGCCACAAGGTTCTTCTCTAACCTTTCGAGAAAGGACTTCTTGCCTTACGAATATGGACTGTGGATGTGATCTCGTCGCGTCACCGAATCGATACTTAACATTGTAGGCTGAGTAGAGCAATCACTGGGAAGTTTGGAGAAAGCACGGGTTTTGCTAAAGCGTGACTTTAGCTTCGCTGGGTTGCGAGGGCATTACCCTTACTTCGCTGGTCGTATCGGTGGCAGTGGTACTGGCAGTCGGCTCGCGGAGAGACTAGGACTAGAAGTACGGTCGCCGGGTTGATCTGGTGATGCTGACAGTCGGCTCTTAGAGATACTAGGACTGGCGCGCTGTCACCGGATTTCAACGAGGTTGAAGGTTTGCTCCGAGGAGGCTTTGTAATCGCTAGGATTGATTGATTTGAGAGAGGTCCTCTTTCTGTCCTTGAAACCTAGTATTTATAACTAGGGTTTCGACTGTTCCTTGCTATAGAAGGATTATTGATTGAAGTTTCTTATTCAATCTCTGCTACTTGACTCCAATAAGGTTTCGTTTTCTCTATGGATTACGGAATAGGCGAAGCTGTAACCCAAACCCAAGCAGGCTTATTTTTGGGCCGCAGGTATCTGCCCGCTGTGTTAAATCCACTAAACGATCTTGCCAAAATTACTTTTGGGCTCAAATAGCTGTAATGTCACATCTTTGGTGTCTTTGCATATGCCGGTCTGACGGCTTGCAAGATCCTGGCAGTGAATGGTCCTGGTCTGGACCCGAAGAGCGGATTTAGAATTGGCGCTGGGGCACCTGCTTTCTCCTGGATTAGCCTTTGCTCTAGTTGTTGCATTCTTTCTAGGATTAGGGCGGTTGCATAGCCAGCGGGCCTTGTGTGGAGATTCCGCTGAACCAGCTCTCGCCTGAGGACAGGTGGGTTGCCCTCAGTCCTGGCTCTAGCCTTCGAGCGGTTGGTGTGCGGCTGTGACTCCGCTTCCTGTTCCATCATTAGGCAAGGCAGGGGAGGTGGGCCCATTCCCAATAGTTCTGGTAGGTTTGGCGGTACCTGCATCTGTATGATTGGTACGGGTACCAATCCGCTTGGGTTAGGTCGACTACGTCTGGTGCTCGGCGATTGCTCGCTCTGTGCTGGGTTAGCGTTTGCGTCCAGCGCCTTTTTCAGTTCGTCAAATTTTGACATTAGTGTGGCCACCTGCTTTTGGGCCTCGACCTTCTCTCTGCGTTCTTGTTCTCGCTCCCTGTTTGCCTTGTGGACGTTCGCCAACGCCAGCTCATATATAGCGGCGAGATCCTGGACCGGTGGACGGCTGCTGCCCAGTCGGGTCTCCGCTGCGGTTTGGGTTAGCTTGACCTGGGATGAGTCCTGGGGTTGACCGCAGTGTTGAATAGTGCACGGTTAATATTAACTGCTGGGTTAATGTTAGTCGTGGGGTTGGCAGATTGATCCGCTTGCTCCTCAGCGTTTCCCCTGCTACCGTTAGTCATGGTGGTTGTGGTAGGATGGCCTTTTGTTCAAGGGTTCCCACAGACGGCGCCAATGTTAATGCTTAAGATTTAGCGGTAGCTAAACCTTGGTTAACGTTAGTCCGATGGGCGGACCGCTACTTGTGATACTCTCAGAGCTTCCGCTACCTGTCAAGTAAAATACAGAGGGCGTTAGAGGGAGACCGCATTGGGCGGTCTTCTCTTCTCCGATGCCTAAGTTAGTCAATGTATTTATGTTGACAAAGTACTAGTAGGTAAGTAGTAAATGCGTAATTAATGAGGAGAGAGGAGAGAACCTTTTATAGGTGGGAAGAGGCTGATCTCTTCCATGTTTTCGATGTGGGACTGATATGCTTCAGTTCCCAGCTTCTGGAGCTTCTGATGCCATCTTGAAGAAGCTCATCGGCGGCGATCTAGGGGTGAGCCGGGGCTCAGGCGGTAGCCTGTTTGGCTGTGTTTCAGTAGGTCACTCTGCTGGTGGGAGTTGGTACCGTTGGCATTAGCATGAGCGTGGCTCATTAGAGCTAATTATGCTTGGCAAATGCTCATGTAAGTACACATTGGGAGATACTTCAACGTCAGAACGTATTCTTGAGAATATAGAGCTCTATGAAACTTACACTAGTGTACATGAGATGTGGGATAGAAACTGCATCATGATTGATGATGTATTTGCGCATTTCATTGTGCATGAGTTCGTTGAGTCAGATGATATCGAACCACGCTTCGTTGATGAATAAATGTCAACGTAGAGAAAATTGGCCTAATGAGAAGATGCAATCCAGGTTAAGTTGGTTTCTCTAATGAAGAGGAAGGTTTTCAAGCCAGTGATGCCAACACCTCCAAACATAAAACCTATTGACTAATGGGTTTTCGTTAGAAAATGTTATGAATGATAATAAAAAGATATGGTAATCTCGTCTTATAGCGCAAGGCTTCTCACAAAACGCCCTGGAATCGACTACAATAAGACATATTCTCTCGTAATGGATGTCATTGCACTCCACTACCTTGTCATTTTAGTAGTTTTCGAATAACTAAACATGCAGCTTACGAATGTGGTCACTACGTATCTCTAAGGGGATCTAGATATGGAATATACATGAAGGTTTATGGTGAACTTCATTTACCCAAGTCAAGTGGCTCTAGACCACGGAGCCCATTTGCAATGAGGTTGAAAACACTTACTAAGGTGACTACTTGATTGGGAAAGGATATGCCCACATGTTTGGGATTCTATTGCGGTTCATGTGGGACATGATCTTTATTGAAGTCCTTAAACAGTTAAGGGAAATCGCTAAACACTTAAAATCTGAGTTTGAGATGAAGGATCTTGGGAGAACACGACTATGTCTCGATTTGGAACTTGAGCATTGTATTGATAGATGCTTAGGCGTCTTGACAAGGACAAGCCTTCAAGCACCCCCTTGATCGTCAATAGTCTTGATCCTGAAAATGATTCTCTTCATCCGAAGGATGATGACGAAGAAGGGCTAGGAGCATAAATGCGCTACTTAAGTACAATAGGCACATTATTATACTTATTTCAATGCACAAGACCGAACATCACATTAGCAGTGAACTTGTTAGCTAAGTATAGCTTTGCACCAACGCAACGCAATTAGACTAGTGACATGACCATGCTCTACCCCTATAGAGAGATGATGGATTCAGACCACCAATATTGGATTGCATTCTCTATCCCCACCCTAAAACGACATTAGTGTTTTAGAAGGTTTTGCTGATGGTGGGTATCTCTCTGATCCACACAAAGGTTATTCCCAAACTAGTTAAGTATTCACCATGGGTAAGACCACGATATCTTGGAGGTCTATAAAGCAGACCCTAGTCACTATATCTTCGAACCATGCAGAGATTATGGATTGAATCTATAATTACGCAAGTTGGAAGCAACTGTGGTTTGAAGTCTACCACAGATGAGCCTACAAGCATTTATGAGGCTAACGCTGCTTGCATTAAACAAATTAAGCAATGCTACATCAAATGTGGCAACACCAAGCATAATCAACAACAATAGACTCTCCTCAATATCAAAGTGAACTAGGTTTGATCTGAGGACAGTACGGCAGACTTGTTACTAAGTCATCGCCTAAATCCGCTTTCAAGAAACATGTTGGTAGCATGGCTTGTGGAAGTTATCCAAACTCCCATAACCGGTGTCATCAGCGGGAGATGCAGACATCAGGGGGGATGATGTCTACATGTATAGTCTCGAAACGTGAAGGGTGTGTTGTGCTCTGTTTCCCCTTTGACTGAGGTTATTTTTGTCCCACTGGGTTTCTGTTACTCGGCATGGTTTTTAATAAGGCAACGAGAGGAGCACCATATTTGGGCAATACAAGGGGGAGTGTTTAAGTAAATCCAGAATATATGTCTGGCCCAAACTCTAGGCTACTTGCTCTAGTTATAATAGGTTAATATTAGAGATATTCTCGGAGATATCTTCGTAGATATCCAATTAATGTACGATTATATTTTCTTGTACAACTCTAATTCTGTGCTTGTAATCCTCTTTATAAAGAGGCCTCTGTTATCAATTAAAGCACAACTCAATTCTCTTTCAATTTCAGTTTTCCTAAAACATTTATTTTATTTTAATTTTTTGAAAATTTTTGTGTGTTATGAGTCTAGTATCTATCTATACTACTATTGAGAGAAACCATTTTGTTAGTTAAAATGGTGAAAAGACACGAAGACCCCATACCATATATTACTTTTATGGGCTAAATACAAATTAATATCCTGTAATGTGGGTCCAAAATCATTTCAATCCCTGAACTTATAATTTCATCAAAAACACCCCTGGACTTTCAATTTTGATCTAATAGGTCCAATTTGTTAGTTTTCCAACAATTGAGTTATTTAACTTGTTAACATGGCTCATATATGGCCTATGTTTTATGATGTGGTTGACATGCTAAAAACAAGCGCGCAATTTAACCCTGCAATGATGTAGTCGTCAGTAGTAAAGGATGAGCAAGGATCGTTCGATGCCAGAGATTGAGGGTAACTATATTAATCACACAAAAGAAAACAAAACTAAACTAAACTAACACTAAAAGAAACGTCACACAACAAAAAGAAAAGAGAGAAAGATGGAAGGACAGATAGGGGATAGAAGGGTGCGTTGCAATCCTAGAAACAAAACTGATTTGGGGTTTTTGGGTTTTTAACAAAAATGAACAGAAAACAAAGAAAAGAAAAATGATTTTGAGTTTAAGGTTTGAAAGATATGGATGGAGATGTTAGGAACTCGGAAATCCACCACCAAAATATGCTTGAGACAAGTTTATCATCCTAGTTTCAATTACTAAGTCGTGAAAAAGGTTTCAATCAAGAACAAACCATGAACGCATGCATAAGTCCCTAGATTACTTAAGCAAGATGAATGCACCATTACTAAGCCTTTAGAATAAACAATCAAGGTATAGAACGCTATCCTATCAACAAAAGAATTCTAAGCATTAATCACGTGTGGAAGTTTGATCGAAACAAGTATGCAAAACTAGTGTGGAACGCCTACCTAGCATGCAATCCGTTTTATTTGGTTTCACCTATTGTCCTATAGGTTTTACTACCATTGAAACAAGCATTATTAACCGTTTAGGATATTAAAATACCTATTTCTAGCCCCACTCACATGATCATAATATTTTATGTGCGCATTCATAAAACATAAACATGCAAGAGTTATCTGTAAACCAAAACCAAATAAACAATTTCACCACAAAGCAATCACAAAACTAGAAATCAAAATATTGTCAAAAACATATCTTAGGAGCTTCAAACCTCGCCCCTAACAAAAATAGATTAGCCACACATTGTCTCAAAATTCACAACTAGAAACATATAAGTTTGAATTACAAGAAAATAAAAACCGTAAAGGGCAGAAGATGAGAGCCACAAATTCACTTTTAGGCAGCCTTGAACGCAAGAACCCCCCTCAAGATGGTACACGGCAAGGCTTGATGAAGATGGATGATGGTGTGCACGGTTTTTGCTCTTGAAGGACTTGGGAATTTCAAGACTTTGTGTGCTAGGGTTTAGGGTAGAAGATGGCGCTGTAGGGTCTTGGTTTTCAACTTGTTCAGAGCCTTTAGATGTGAAGAATACTCAGCCCAAGTTTCCTTTTCCAATTCTGCTTTGAAAGCCTCCCCTAGTTGCTTGAGGATTACTCAAATTGGTGCACAATTAAATGATTTTCAAGCCTTAATAATCTTCCCAAAATCTTGAGGAATGATTCTAGGACTCTCCTTCATATTTGCAGCAGCAATAGCCTTCCAAAAATGCCCTGGAAATGTTCTGTTTTGACTAGGATTCAATTTCGGACTCTGAAGCTTCCTTATTGGACAAGGGATGACTTCGTCTTGACAAGTTTCTGGATGGTTCTTGACTCCCACGTGATCTATGACATCATATCTTCTAGATTGATCAACAAATTCCTGGAAAAAATCCAAGAAAATCGCCGGAAAAGATCTCCCAAAAAGCTTCGTGAAAACCTGACAGTTTCTGCCTTATCGGGAAGCCTAGTTTGTGCTTAGTTTCCTACTGCCTCGTTGACACTTCTGACCAGTTCTTTGGCTGTAGTTGAATTATAAAATCATGTCTTCAAGGATAGATGGCCTTTTCTGCAAATGTGCATCTGGAAGAGTGCAAGAATTGCTCCTCAAAACCGTTCCCAGAAAGCTGATTCTGAAACTGCAGTTTTCTGCTTTGCAGCAATTGTTTTGCACAATGAATTCCGTGGACTTCCCTTGTAATTTCGGGCCAAAAGTTTGGTCAAAATTAATCCTCTGCATCAGTACTTCACTATACATGACTTCGTTGCTCCCTTTAAGCTTCTATTTCTCTTGAATCACTTCACGAACTACTTAAAAAGAAAATAAAGTTAAAACTGACTTTTACAAGGAATTAACTAAGAAAAGTGTAAGGGATTTCACACTATATTCGTCACATTTATGCTCCTATCAGTGGTGTTGAGGTGGCCTGCATAGTCAATTTAGGAGTGAGTCCTACTATTAAAAATAAATAGTTTTTTCAACAAATAATTCAACTATAACTTGAATCCATACCAGAATATTGCCGAATTGGACCTATTAGATCAAAATTGAAAGTGCAGGGGTGTTTTTGATGAAATTAGAAGTCCAGGGACTGAATTGATTTTGGACCTAAACCACATGGTATTAACCAGTATTTAGCCCTATTTTTAAATAATTTCTGGTATTCAAAGAGTATTATAGTAAATAAAAAAATACTGATAAACAGTTAAAAGAAAAATTAATTGATAACTACTTAATATGCAGATATGTTCCCACTATTCCAATGGGAACCCATTTTGTACGTGTATAACTTCCCGCTAGCCTAATCTGCAGATAACTTTCCACTGCCCTCATATGCAAATAACTCCCTATTTTTTTAATCACTTTAATAATTACTAAGACATAAATACTTTAAAAAGAAATTTTAAAACTAGGGCTGGGCATTTAACCCGAAACTCAGCCTGGGACCGGCCCCGACCCCAGAACGATCTGGGCCCTTTAAAAAATTTGACAGTTTTATAATGCCCGGCCCAAAAACATTATATAACGGGCTGGGCCCGGTCCTTAAAAAAAAAAAAAAAAAAAAACCAGAAGGCCCGAACTCATGTATAATTACTCATAATTTTTTAGTTTTTTATTCTTCTCTGGACTCTCTCTTCTTTCTCTTCAATTACTCATATTTTTTTAGTTTTTTATTCTTCTCTCTTCTTTCTTTTCCCGTCTCTTCTTGTTCCTCGCTCCCTCCCTTTATTTTTCCTTCTCCCTTCTTATCTTCTTCTTCTTCCCAAACGCCTCCATTGTCTTTTTTTCTTTTCTTTTCCCTTGTCTCCCTAATCCTCCTTCCCCATCAGAATAATTGTAGATAATGAGAGAATTCCTAATTCTCCTTTGTCTTTACTCAACCCCAAAATCTCTCTCTCTCTCTCTCTCTCTCTCTCTCTCTCTCTCTCTCTCTGTGTCTAGTTTTTCTGTAGCTATGCCGATCGGAGACGAATCTAAGTTGTGCAAGTTCTGGAAGTTTGATTGGATAACGAAGTTTGAGCTTGATTCGATAACTAAGTCCGAGCCTAAGCAAGAGATCGAAGTCTAAGCTTGATTCCATAAACCCATATTGTCATTAATGGTTGTGGTTAGGTGGCTTTGGAAGGTGGAGGAATGAGTTTGGAGTAAGATCTGTTATCAGATTTCTTTTTTTCTTGTTAGCCTATTGGGCCCGAAAAGCTGGCCCAAAAAAAAAAAAAGGTTCGGGCCCAGCTTGGTTATAAAACTGAAAAAATATTATTTAGACCCGACCTAAAAATTCCGATCCAGGTCCGGCACCAGAAATTTTACATGGGCGGGGCCCAATCCCAGCCTTGTTTTAGGAGAAATTTTGAAAAATGACCCTTTTTGGGTCTTTAAAATGATTTATAACCTTATTTTCTAATTTAGTTGAAAGATAACCATATGATAGTATAGAATGTCTTTATTACCCTTAATAAACTACTCACTTCTCTACCCTCTACCTCTTCCTTTTCTATCGTTCCTGCTTCTACACTACTAGAATTATGGCCCCAGACATCGGCCAAAAACCGATGAGAAACAAAAACCCGACCGATGTCTTTGTGGGTGATGAGAAAGATTCGGAAAATGCAGACATCGGTTTTTAGCCGATGTCTAGTATTCGTGTAGACATCGGTTCCTAATTATAAATCGATGTAAATAGGTTTAAATGATAACAAACTTACATGTTTTACTATTTTTAAACCCACATTTTATTGTATTTAATGCTTAAAGAAATATAGATTACACAACACATGTTTGCGTTTTAACATCGTTATTGATTTAAGAACCGATGACTGATACTGTTACAGACATCGGTTCCCATTTTGGAACTGATGTCTGGTACTCAGTAACATATCGTTTTCGACAAAAAATCAATATCTGTATATTTTAGTAACATCGATTTCCATTTTGGAACTGATGTCTGGTACTCAGTAACATATCGTTTTCGACAAAAAATCGATGTCTGTATATTTCAGTAACATCGATTTTCATTTTGGAACTGATGTATCTATATTACTAGACATCAGTTCTTATAATTAAAACTGATTTCAACTTTATATCTAGACATCAGATTCTATAAAGAGGATGATGTCCACAAAATATGTAGCTGCTGCTATGAATTGCAATTTCAACCGTTGACAAGAGTGATTTGAATATTGTGGTATTTTATTTGAAATCATCATCCTTAACAGTTTACAAAATGGACAAAATAAAACCCCAATTCACGTACTACAAAATAATTTGGCTACAAAATGGAATGGATCAATTATTCATAATGATCCAATAAACATGGATCTGGGAAACAAATAAGGCAAGTGTCTTTCTTGTCTTCTTCAAGCTTCACTTTGACAAGAGTAGGAGCTCGTCACAATTCCATGACAAGCAGCACTTGATCTTCTTATGTTGGGGGATATGGAACTTTGGGTATAGTTGGATGCTTCATTGACCTAAAACATAATCAAACACGAAGGCATAAGAAACCTTCACCGCACCAAGTTATTACAATAAACTGACATGCTCTCAGTATATAAATGTTATTGTCTTAGTTATTGATAGGATATGCAGCATATATTACAGATACATTGTGTGCTATATATGGAGGAATGGATAGCCATATAGGGACTATTCTTCCTTTTTCTAGAAAGTTAAAAACAGGACATAAGCGATTTATGTGACCTACTTTGTGTTAAGATGGAATCCCAATTTTTGTTTTAATTTATAGGAATTTGAAGTTTATTAATAAGCAAAAGGATGAACAGAAGTACAGAACAAAGGATTGGGACTTGAGACCTCTTTATTAGTGAAGATGGGAGGTCCACGTCCATCCAATCTGGTGGTTATATCTGGGAGTGTTAAAAAGAATTGAGGACAGGAAACTTTTCCTTGCCCAAGTTTTGTAATTGCAGCATTGCAAGTTAGTGCAAGCATGAGGAATTCTCAGCAATCTACATAATTTCTTAACTCTATAAAGCATTACCAGCTATTCAATCCAAAACCCATGAACATCACCTATAAATTCTTATTTCTGCATTTCCAACTTCTACCATGAAGGAATAGCAGATTTCAATTAATTACCAAACAAACAACACGGCTACAATGCAGGTAACCATCAATATTTCCAAAGGTACGAGTATTACCTGTCTCAATCACGAAAGCTGCAAGATCTTCTTTGTCTTTGGATCAATGGCATTGATACTGAAAATACAATAATTAAAAGTATAAGGAAAAGAACCATAACTATAAAGATCTCAATATATAAACAAAAGCTTAGACTCTAGCTCGACATAGAATCCTCCTTTCAGCCTTGCTTCATGCTTCAATTGGACCAACTCATTGTCCTATGCACACAAGTAGTATGTTAACATGAAGAATAAACATAAAGGGCAAATCGATTCAAAGAAGCAGAGTGAAAAGGAAGAAGAGGGAGAAGTCTCATAAGATTGAATGCAAAATCAAACAGACCATGCAACATATCTGATGCATGAATAATCTCAACCACAAATAGCACAATATTGGACAACGGCAGAAAGACCAGTCTGAATATACTTGATCTCAGAAAACAATTTCTGATACTGACATTAATATTTTCAAGGGTTTAGGGTCTAGATATCAGGGCTCATAGTTTACAATTTATCAACTCAATTGAAAAAGTAGAAAAAACTGAAACAAAGAAACAGTATTTGATTTCCTTCAAAACAACAACCGTATAAACTAACCACATATGGATATTGTAAATATATGTGAAAAGTGTATCACACTTCCACAGTTTCATGCTACGGATATTATGCAGAAATTCATAGAGCATGCTGCAATGAGGTAGACTTGAAAATGTAAACAATGATGACTAACCAATCAATATATATGCTTGCTAACCTGTATCAGAACACAATAGGAAAGCGTGGTTAATTCCACCAAAAGATATTGCCTCTGCAGATCTTTCCAGAGCTTCAAGCTACTCCGAAAACCTTTACAGCAAACGAAAAGCAAGTGGAATTAAAAGTTTAAAGGGAGAGAGAGAAAAAGAAGAAGAAGAGAGAGCTGAAAGAGAAAAAACATTAACTTAGGTAACCTAATTTTTATTTGTATCATGTACGATGTACAATTGATCTAGGATTAAACTAAAGCCATAAGAATCCTTGTCAATATCTAACTAATCAGTATCATTATTGCCTTGACTTCAAAATTGGAACACAGTTACACACTGATTTTGATTTAATAAACACATATGACCTAGACTAATCTATACCTTTCATCCTTACCATTCATATCTCCACTACATAACAAAACAGTTATCTGCTTAGAACCAAAACTAAGACCATGTAGAGACTGCTCATGGATTGCAGCTCCAAGACATAAGATTGTTTACTGGTTTTAACTGACTTAGTCTTTGCACTGAACATTATGACAAACATAGAAAGAACATTGATGAATTAGATCACTGGTTATTACCCAAAATAACATTGAATCTGACCCATTGCAACAATGCTTCCAGGATTGTGAACAGTTTTAAAATGTAAACACTAAAATTATAAACATGTCACACATCCTTTAACCTTGTTGACCAATACTGGCCCTTTAATTTACGTGGAAAAGCTGATGCAAAAAGCCCTTTATCTGTTTCTGTTACTTTGCCATTTGCTTCTTGATACAATCTTTCATGCCATTTCAAGCATGCATACAATCTTCAAAATTTATATTCGCTTTCACCTCTGTAGCTAAATGAACTTTTGAACACAAATAATTTAAATACCTAGAAATACATTCATTTAATACACACAATTGTAACTGATTTAATCATTTATACTAACAGCTTTAATTGATCATCATATGTATCAAAACTCAACATGAACTGATCATGAACAACTATTTGAATTGCTTTTAATTATCTGAATTAAACATGTTACTAAAGCTTTGCTTGTCAACAATAAAGCTTAGCCTGTTGGGATAAATAGATATCAATTGATTGCTACCGTCGTTACTTTTGGTGGAGGAAGATTTTATTCCTTTTCAGTACCACATGATGATGGCAGAAATAATTCATATTTCGATACCTAATGGCAAACTATCAAGGCTTTGAATGAAGAATACAAACTAAGGGGTATAAGCATTAACTCATAAACTATAAAGAAGGTAACAGCTAAGTTAGAAGGGAAATACTAAACTCATCCCTAATAAATTAGGAGAATAAATCCTTATTCCAAACTATAAATAACTTGACTAAAAGGAAGAGAAATCTTAATTAAATTTGGAAACAAAAGAAAACAATCCAAACACTGCACTAATTAGCTTAGTCCTTCTATGTTAAGGACAATGAATCCTTAATCCAGACTAAGAGAAAAGAAGGGGTCTGACCCCATTGCATTTTGTACATAAACCTCTCTCCTTTATCTCATATTGCAATTGCACTAATCTGAAAACAGCTTAGGAAATTTGGGGATTTTTCTTGAAGTTAAGGAGTTCATCAAATGGCTACTAATGGAGAACGTACTTGTACAAAACGGCCTCCGAGCCCCTCTCCTGTAAGAAATTCCAAATTCTTTAAGGCAAACATGAGAATTTTGGTTACTGGAGGAGCTGGGTTCATTGGCTCTCACCTAATTCTTAATTTTAGAATACCCTAAACGTTGGCTGAGACATGGCATTCACCTAATTCTCCACGGATATGCACTTTATATAGAGAGAGCCAATACAATCAAGATACTTGAGATATAAATACATACAGAGGAAATAAGAATGTAGATCATTTACCTTTGCAGCTATCAAATATATTGAAGGATTAGGCTTTTACTCTGTCACACCATCACCTACAAACAAAAATGGAAGGATATTTGTGAACTTAAGTGTGAGCCAGGTATGCAAATGGAAAATCTACATGAGTATGACAAAATCACAATTTAACTGAGACTTTTCTAACTACCAAAAGACCATAACCTAGATCTTTATATAGCAAATTCCATTGTGCTATCATGTAGGTACCGACGAATGAACAGAATAAAAAATAAAAAATAAAACATGGGAGGTACAAAATCAGTCAACAAATAATGAAAATATGCTTCCAACATTGAACACAACAGAGAAGTTAGAAATTCAGTGCTTCTCCCAGTGATCTTTAGGCAGTTAAGCACTCAAAATTCCGTAGCTTCTTCAGTGCACACGGCCTTGGAATCTTCGAACCCCAGAGTCCCCCGCTTCTTCATCTTTAGCTAAATTCCGAAGCTTCACACAGAGATAGAGTGAGAGAGAGAGAGAGAGAGAGAGAGAGAGAGAGCTACAGACGACGAGCGGCGCAGAATTATCAGAGGGGGCCAAACTGGGTTTCACTTTTCAACGGGTTACTGCTCTACCCGTTGAAAGCTTTCCCAATGTTAGGCTAACAGAACTATAGTGAACTTCTCTATACACATCAAATTCCAATGAATCTGAACACAATCGTCCATTCAAAACCCAGACCCAAGTCAAAATAAGCTTCGGAAATATAGGCACTCACCGGAGTTGGAGTATCAGTCTTGCAAATGGGCATTGTGGCCTCCATTTCTCCAAAGCAAAGAGACCTAAGTAAACCCAGTCAAATCAAACAAAGAACAATATCAGTGTCACTAACAATCACAAACAAGTGAATTCTTAGATCTTGAACAAAATCTTTCAAAGACTAAAAAGAAATAAAAATCAAAAGAGACAGAGAGAGAGAGCAGGAAGAACCCGAAATATGCAAACCCAGAAACAAAGAACAAAGTGTGGAGGCCATTTGGACTAGTTGGGGTTTGAATCTCAGAGCAAGGATGTGCTGTCGTTGGATGAGAAGCATCGGCTTGCTGCGGAAGAGAGCTTGCCGGCAGAGGCGATGGCACCGGTGAGGGGACGGAGGAGGTTAATGAGGGAGAGACAGTAGCCACGGATCTCAAGCTCGAGATCCGGAGAGGGAGGTTGGGTCAGAGAGCGAGGCCGGGAACTCAGGGTCAGGGAGCGAGGTCGGGGACTCTAGGTCAGATCGGAGGTGGCTCCAGTCAGCTTAGGTCGGAGAATGAAGTCAGGGACTTGGAGCACGTCAGGTTGGAGAAGGATGTCGGGAACTCAAGGCAGGTCAGCTTGGAGAACGATGAGGTCGGCAAGGTGAATGAGCTGCTGAGTCTCACAGTTATTAGCTAGGGTTCGAAAGTTTGAGAGAAAGAGGAAAATAATTGGTCCCCGCGGTTCTCAAAGTTTAAAACTTAGTCCTTCCGCATTTTTTAAAATTTTTCGAACGAAACTTTTCTCATCGGTTACGAAAGTAACCGATGTCCATAATAATCATAGAAATCGGTTTTTTCACAAACTGATGTTAGCACAGTTTTTAACATCAGGTCCAATCCTGACCGATTTAATAGTGGCGATGTCTAATGACATTATTCTAGTAGTGCTATTTTACCATGACAAGCAATTTCTCTTATAGTCAAAACCTAAACACTATCTTACTAATTTGGAACATAATCAAAAGTTCAAAACTGTTGTGTGTTCAAGGTATGTACATCAATAATCTCTTTGTTTTTCTTTTCAAGAATTGGATTATAATTTTGTGGTCAAATAAAGTCCAACGCTTGCTATTTTAATTATGTTCTTGAATATTTTAGGGTTTAATTTATATGTTGAGTGCAGAGTAATTTGGTTATATGTCGACATACATGGGGAACAAGTTTACTAACAGTGCTGCAGTGTGAACAAAAGAATTAGAAAACTGGATCAATCATAGTCACCACATTCACCAGTTACCGGTACCAAGCCAAAAGGCTTATGATTTAATAGGTGTGAAGCTTTCATCTCTGCGTCATCGTGATAGTCATATATAGGATCATGAGTACCTGAGAGAAACACAAACACACCACCAATAGCAAATACCAATTCTAGATCGATCGTGGGGGGATGTCGATAACTCTTATGGGACCATATGCTTAACCCCAAATTCTTGTCCATCTGGTCTATAAAAGGGTTTTAACCCATTCATTGAAGCGTGAGGCCAGACCAAAACGTGCATTTCATGTCCTTCTGAGTTCCATGAAATTGCAGTGGAACCCAGTCTAGCTCTAATTCATGCAATCACTGAAAAGACAATGGTCAGAGTATAGCTATTAGTTTTAGAGAGTTTCTATTGGGACCTCTAAATCTGCTCACTTGACCTCACTCTATTGTGAATTATTAAATGACATATATAACCTACAATAAAATGACTATTAAGGACAATAATTATACCAAAAAAAATTGTTATATTTATTTTCTTTAGACTTTACAATTCAATAATATTAGATTACATTTTTTATTATTTTCCCTATCTATTTTAATTTTCCAATTTCACTACATACTCATTAAAGCATTCATTTATATTTAATAAGAAATAAAACTATGATTAAGATAAAAATGTATGATATGCATATTGAACGCATATTGGTCAGGGAGAACAAAATAAATTGTGTTATGACCTAAATCTAAATATATCCATTATATTTGCAAAAAGAAGGAAAAAAACAGAGCTACCAAATAAAAATAAATAAATAAAAATTAAATAATTAATCAAGATGGTACAAAAAATAGAGAAACATTAAGAAAAAATTATTAATCTTTTTTTTTTTGCACAGCTAAAAAAGAAAAAGTAAATAAAAAAATCACATATTTTTATTTTTATTAATTTTTAAAACTCAATACCTTGTGTTTGATTTTTTTTATTGGATAAGAGATTTATGTTGTCTGATTAAGGAATGGAGATGTAATTAAGATTTATAGAGTAATTAAATCATTGAAATGACTAAGTTTTTTATTATAAAGATCTTAGTTTGTTTGTAAATTATATGAGTAAGGTTATTTGAGGAACTTTAGTGAGGTTTAATGAGTAAATTTAGTATTTGAAAATTTGATAGGAGGTGTAAAAAGCATAGAAGTCAAATGAGTAAATTTGGAGGTTCCAATAGAAAAACTTTCACACTTGGATGAAAGTTTCTGTATCAATCCTCTATTTACATTGTTACATGCTTGCATGTCGTTCTGCATAAAAATCTATGCAGACATTGCTGATTGAGTCAAATAGGACGTGCAACTATCTGAACTGATATTGATGATCTCCCTCCTTGTTGGGGATATTTGATTTAACAAATATATATATATATATATGCATTATTGTTCCAGAATATATATTTAGTGATATACATGCTTGGTTAGTAATTGTTGCCTTCACGCTTCCTTGTGTTTCTGTATTGAACAACAGTTTAAGGAGTCTAGCCTAGAAGATTTATGTCTCCCTATAGTCTGCTTGTTTAATAGCCTGCACTTCGTATAGTTTAAGTCTACACTTCATATAGCCTTGCTGTTGTTATTTTTATAATTTTATTTTGTCTGATGCCTTGCTTCTGTTTATTCCATAAAGCATCATTGATATATATTTGTATTAACGCTATACTACTATCATGGTCACTTTCTTTCTTTTTTTCTTTTCTTTCAGATAATGAATCGGTTCATGGTTGTTCTTTATTACGGTGGGAAATGGGTGAACTCCCAATATACAAGTGATCAATCGAAATCAATGTTAGTCTCAAACAATGTTACCTACCAAGAGCTTGTGAAGGAATTATATCATCGGATTGGTATTAGTCCAAATCAATGTGGAATGAAATTGCATTATCAATATAAGAACAGCTTAGGGGTGTGCAACACAATGGAGATAGTTGACAATGAAGATGTAGCTAGTTGGGTGTGTGACAGCCTCTCAGTGCAACCTAACAAGATTCCATTCTACATTACTCTAGAATGCAGCTTATCAAGATCTGTAAGTGGAAGTAATCAAGGCATGAATAGTAGACCTAACCCATCTTTTCAGTATGATGATGTTGTCTCAACAATGTTCTCTACTGAGCTTGAAGATCAGAGTCCAATTGCATTGATCGAGTTCCCCGCATGAGCGAATAGTAGTAAACTCTGGGTTGGATAATGGTGGTAATGTCTCATACAAGAGAGGAAGATGAGTTTCCACATGCCACTTGGGATAATGAGAGTCCAATGGACGATGTAGAAATTGAAACTGAGCAACCTACGAATGCTAACTCTACTCCATCATCTTCTTATCTTAGCAAGAGAAGGCGCATAGAAGACTATGAGAATGTTGCATTTGTGGACACCAGTGACGATATTTTGGTAGGTCAGTTATATCCGAGTAAGAAAGCCTTGAAACAACATTTGGGCATGCTCGCAATAAGAAAGAATTACGAGTTTAAAGTGAACAAATCTGCTAGTGATCGGTTTGAAGTTAGGTGTGTGGATCCTAATTGTAAGTGGCGACTCCGCGCAATAAAGCTATAAGACTTGGCCTATTTTGAAGTAAGAAAGTTTCATAATGAACATTCTTGTTCGTTGGATATTATTCATCGTGATCATCGACAAGCAAGCAGCACTAGAAATTGCAAGGGGATCACCAGAGGAATCATTTGCTATACTTCCAACATATTGTGTTATGTTAGAGTGCAAAAATCAAGGTACAATAACACACATAGAAACTGATGAACATAATCACTTTCTATACTTTTTCATGGCAATTGGAGCCTCAATTAGAGGATTTCGTGATTCTATTAGGCCCGTGATTGCTATAGATGGTACATTTTTGAAAGGAAAGTACTTTGGAACCATGTTTGTGGCTGCATGCCAAGATGGAGAGAATCAAATATATCCTTTGGCATTTGGGGTGGTAGACTCGGAAAATGATGCCTCATGGTCATGGTTTTTGACAAAATTGAGAGGGGCCATTAGAGTTGTAGAGAACTTGGTTTTTATATCTGATCGACATGGAAGCATTGCCAAAGATGTGGATAATGTTTTTCCTGAAGCACATCATGGAGCCTGCATCTTTCACATAGCTAACAACCTGCAATCAAAGTTTGGCAAAAAAAATGAAGTTCCTTAAGTTATATTACACAGCAACAAAGAAGTACCAAGTATCCGAGTTCAATACATTGATGGATGACATTCAAAAAATAAAAGATGGAGAAGTCTGTAAATATCTTGAAGACATTGGGTGTCATAAGTGGGCAGGAGCTCATTTTATGGCGTACAGATACAACATGATGACATCCAACATTGCTGAATCTATGAACTCAAAGCTTAAAGATGCTAGAAAACTACTAATTACTACTTTAGTGGATCACCTAAGAGAGGTGCTTCAACAATGGTTTGTTGAACGACGTGATGCAGCAAGCTCCCTTAATACACACTTAACCAAATGGGCAGAAGACAAAGTGCGCAAAAACAACAATAGTGGTTCGCATATGCGGGTATGTATTCTAAAAATTAGTTTCATAATATTTGTACTTGTTATACTATATTATTTGATTTTCGATTCGGAACCATGCTCACTTTGGTTTCATTATACATTAGGTGTCTCCAATTTATCTCTATGCATTTCAAATACATGATCAAAGTCAAACATTTATAGTGGACTTAAATAATATGACTTGTACATGTCGAGAGTTTGATCTTGATCGACTTCCTTGTGCCCATGCAACTGTTGCCTGTAGAACTAAAGGAATATCAGTGTATAGCATGTGCTCCCAATTTTACACAGCCAATGCACTTATCTTAGCGTATGCGGAGCCTATTTGGCCAGTTGGGAATAAATGTGAGTGGGATGTGCCTGAAGATGTGCAGAACAAAATTTTCTTACCACCAATAAGACAAGTAGTACCTGGAAGACGTAAGACGGTACGAATTCCATTTGTAGGAAAGATGCAATTAGAAAAAAGTGTACAAGATGCGGTGGAGGAGGTCATAACCGTGCAACTTGCCAAAATCCAATTCCACTTGTTTGATGGAATGCGATCTTCCTATTAATGTTGTGTTTTAAATTACAACACTTTAATTCTATGTACTTACGTTTCAGTGCTGTAATTTTTTCTATTTGCTGCATTTTACTTCTTCACTAAGCTTGACATTAAAAAGTCATTTAGTCTCTGGAACCTTGTACATTGCTACTGTTGGTTTTTTTTTTTTTGGCTATTCAAACAAAGTATGAAAATGATATTTCCCTTTTCAATTAAAGCAAAGCAGAGCAATTGTACTCCACGGGTCAAAGCAAAAATATAGCAGATTGGTTTGTGTAGGTCAATAATATAAATTAGAGGAGAAAAATTTCAGAGTTTAAAAGTTCAAAATCTTCTGCTCACCGAATGAGAAAAAATTTCTTAAAAATTTTTAAATTTTTGTTCTAGGGATTTAATAAGGGTTTAGATGACTTTTTACCTTCTCAAATGGTCATTTTTCAACTAAATTAAACAACAAGGTTGTAAATAATTTTGAAGACCCAAAAGGGTCATTTAGCAAAATTTCTCTTGTTTTAGCACATGTGGCCGAGACTGGTAAATTGGCCAGCCACCACGTCCCACCACGTCTCTTCTCATCTCATTGACACAAGAAATGAAGGGCTTTGTGGAATATATGGCTTGACTTGAAAGTACATGAAGATGTTGCATTTTCTACAATCCCACACTTTAAGCAAGGGAAAATATTTGGTCTTTGCTTTACTCTTAAAGCAGAACACAAGATCCACCACCCAGTGTCCTGCAATCCGTATCTAGTCCTAGCATCTATTTTAAGAAAAGGAAAGGGAAAAATAAATCTACAAAATAATAGTCCTTCATGAAAATAGTAAATTGGAAATAACAACAAAATCCAGAACAGTTTCTTTCAAGGAAAAAAAAAGGTCAACGGATTAGTTAGATCACCAGGACAACAAAGGTACAGATCTTTGATTCACTACATGCACACCTAACGCTTTACCCATAAAAGAAGCAAAACAACGACAGCAATAATAATAATAACAATTATATTCAGAAGATGTTAGACCTGAGGCACTGGGGCCAATGAACAATGTGTGAGCTGGTTCCATCAGTTCAAGATGCTAACGGTGACTGCGGCTGTTTACTTCAACCAGGCTGTGACCTATGTCCCTTGTTACTTGCTGTGCTATTGCAAATTCTCGGATTTGCATTGCAGTGTCAAACTCACCGATTTCAGAATAGAAGTTTGAAGCTTGCAACAAAATTGCAGGGTCCTTTCCCTCAAGCTCCAATAAACTTTTTACTGTTCGCCTTCCCACTATTTCATTCTTGTGCACCCTACAACTTCGCAACAATGAGCTCCACATTACAGTCACCTTTTCCGGGTGCGTGTTGCAGCAACTCTTCAGCTTCATGTAGCAAACCTGCCCGGCCTAAAAGATCAACCATGCATGAATAATGCTTTCGGTCTGGGGAGACCTCATATAGCATTTCCATTGAATCAAACAACAATTTTGCTTCTTCAACCAGACCTGAATGGTTGCAACCACTTAACACGCACAACACTGTCACTTTATCAGGTTTCAAACCCTTTGCCACCATTTCCTGTAGCAAATGAAGACATTCACCTCCCATTCCATTTCGGGCATATCCATGGATAATCGATGTAAAACAGATGACATTTGGTAAAGGGAGTTCATCAAAAACCTGGCAGGAAAGCTTGACATGACCACATCTTGCATATGCTTCGATTAGTGAACACGAAACAGCAATATCAGATTCAAAACCTGACTTTACTGCACAACAATGAAGCAATTTGCAGCTGCCTAAACTTGCAAAAGCAGATACTGATAAAGCTTTTAGTGTCGTAGAAAGAGTAACTTCATCAAGACCAATTCCCTCATCAACCATCAAACCAAACATCTCCACCACATCCTCAATAACACCACAGTGCAGCAAAGATGTCATTAATGAGTTGCAACACTCCAAATTTCTATCACGACCATTTTCATATATGAACACTGAACTCTCAATGTCACTGCATTTCCCATACATATCTATCAGAGCAGATTGAATATGAAAACTCGCATCATGATCAAAACCCGATTTCACAACATAAGTGTATCTGCTTCCCAAGTTGAATATTCCGAATCCTACTAGCCAAATTCAAAAACCCAACAAATGAACGGATGGATGGCCTCTTCCCCCAAAACTGCATCCTAGTAAATAACTCAAGAGCATCAAGCAGCAAACCATTTTCGGTATAGACCCAAATAATCGAATTCCACGAAATCACATCCTCCACTGGAATAGCTTCAAATGCTTCTCTTGTATCAATCAAACTCCCACAAGCAGAGTACAAATCCACCAGAGCATTGGCAACAAACACATTCGATTCCAACCATCCCTCCTTCACAACACCACAATGGAGCTGCTTTCCTTCATCCAAAAGCTTCCCATTGCTACATGCACGTATCCAATAACAATAACTAAGCCCATTTGGATCCACACCATCCAACTTCATCCTATAATACATCCCAAACAGCTCATCCACTCGACCCAGTTCACAAAACCCACGTAACAACAAATTCCATACAGCCAAGTTTCTCTCCTGCAACTCATCAAACAACTTTACAGCTACATTTTCTTGCCCCATACGCAAGTAAAGGTCTACCAGGGAGCTCCCCACATACATATTCAAGCTAAACCCAAGAGACACCGCCCTGCAATGAACTTGAACCCCTTCTCTATAAAGCCCTGCATCAGTACAAGTCCCCAACACAGAAGAAAACGTCGACGCACTTTCTCTAATTCCTCGTGAAACCATATCAGTAGAGAGCCGAAAAGCCTGTTCTCGATGCCCAAATCGGCCATGCCCTGAAATAAGCAAGTTATATGTCACAACATCATACTGAGGCATTTCATCGAACACTTTGAGTGCATTGTTCAAGTCCCCAGATTTTATAAAGTGGCCTATTCTCCGGTTGTTGGAGTATACTTGGTCACTGGTATTGGGTTCAAAACACGAGTCGAAACCCAGAGATGAGGTTGATGAAGCTACAATGGGTATGCTCACAGAGGAAGACAATGATCGAAGAACTCGAAATGACCATCGAGCTCTCCGCGGTAAAATCAACATTTGAAAATCTAAACGGATATGGGAGGGGGTGTTTGAAATTTTGACTATATATACAAACCCTCGTGGACTTGAAAAGACTATAAAGGTCTTTGCCTTAGGTCACCATGTTTAAAGATTGAAGCTTGAAATATGAAATTGAAAGACTCATATGGATAATAAAATACAGGAAATAGGGGCAAATCTTTGCACCATTACAAGATTGATTTGAAATTTTCCATTTTTTACATCGAAACATCACCTGGACAATACGAAAGCCACACCGAAAAGCAACACGCTGATACATGCTATTAGTACGCTTTT
Source organism: Rosa chinensis (assembly GCF_002994745.2). Lineage (NCBI taxonomy): Eukaryota > Viridiplantae > Streptophyta > Magnoliopsida > Rosales > Rosaceae > Rosa > Rosa chinensis. Next base: position 20,499,187 of record NC_037091.1, on the reverse strand, counting down.
ACAATCACAATGATAATCAAACCATCAATTTACATTTAACAGCAGATGGCATGAAACATAAGGTTACAAAGAAGAAGCATTGCAACAATGGCGTTAGCATGTTGCAGCAAGAGCCTCCAGAAGAGACGCCACAAAGCGCATCTGAGTTTCTTCATCGATTCTTGAAAAGAGAGGAACATGGACAAATAGAGACTTGTGACCCTTTTCTTCTGCAAACCGGAGAGAATGGTAGTAGACGTAATTGCACACAAAGCGTCCCGCATCATCTGATACCGCCACATCGAATCCCTTCTTCTTCAAGATCTTAAGGATTGCATCAATTGAGCAAGAAGTCTTCAAGAACCAAATGGTGGAAAAGTTAGCACCGAAATACGTTGAGAGAGATAGGGGGGAGGGATTGCAAGAGCATAATATGTAGGTTTTCCAGATGGTAAGACAGAATGCCAAGTCCAAATTATAAGTTTAACAATACTAGAAATTATGCCCACGCTTTGCCGCGGGAGTTACTCGTATGAATTAGAACTACGTAATGGAAGAAAGAAATTATTACATAATATTACATGGTATCCCTGATCTCATAACATTACTGTTGTTCAGGAGAGTAATTGCTTGTGTAGACAACGATAGAGATCAATTCCGCGTGCTCTGCGGGTTGGTTATAAGTTTAACTACAACAAAAACAAACGTTCAAAATATTGTCCGTAATCAGAATATCTTTTACAGATTTGAAAATCTGGTATGTTAACCAGATACATACATGAGCGATTTTGATCCAATTAGGTACATCGGTGCTGCAAATAAAACCAAGAGCAACAGAAGATCAGAACTTTAAGAATCAAATTAATCAAACACGAAAATCAAGTCAAAATATTCTTCCAATTTCAGAGTAAAAAAAAAAAAAGTTAAAAATTTTCCTTATCAAACTTAAAAGCTGAAAGTTCATCAACTGTAATTAAAAAAAAAAAAAAAAGGGAGAGAGAGCAATTTTTTTGCCATGAAATGTTCCAATATTTGCAGAACATCTAGTGAACAATGAAATATCTAATTCCCTAATAAAAACTTCCATTCTTTCAATCGCTGTCCCAAATTTTTGTTTTGGGAGAGGAGGGGAGCTAGGGGGAGAAATAATCCCACAGAATTGCAATAGAATCATTTGAGCACCATGACGCCATAAGAGTTAGAAGTGTACATGTTATATATGCAAGTGCATCATCTGTAAATGATATAATCAATTTCCTAACCACATGTAAATGAAAACTTTCCTCCCATTTTTCAGAAACTACATGAAACAAAAGAGCACAAACAATCAAGCAATAATTGTGCTAAAACAACTCACTCCTCAAAATCTGATCTTTGAAGAGTAAAAGTATTCCCAATGTTAGAAAAACCAATACAGAAACAGCAACAAACTTTTTGCTATTTGTTAAGCAGCAGACAAAGGGTATTACCTGCTAGAGCATTTGCAAATGTCTTAATTTGAAAGTTGCTGCTTCCATCATTCTTTGCCACTGGTGCAAAATCTTGGCAAACATCCTGATCGAGATGTAGAATGTCTCTTTAGCTGCGACAGGCGCCATATATCTACCTTAAAGATAAAAAAAAATATTGAGGAACAATTGTGCTAGCAGATCGCCCAGCTAGAAATACACAAATAGTGCTAAATGATTCTTACACATTTAAACTGATAAATTCAGTTGTTAAAGCAAAGGAAACCAATAGCTTACAAACCCAGGTGTGATAGTTGGAAATTAGAGAAGCGAATAAAAAAATTGAGATACATATAGACACATATAGAGAATTACCTGACTTGCTGAAATGCTTTTAGCCAATATGTAATACATAAGAAGCAAGCAGCCATAGCTGCTGTAATCAACCAAGTTAAGCCTTTAAAGCTGAAGACTGAATTTGAAACTATGACCGAATGACTCAAGCTGGAAAAAACATGCAGATGCCAGACAAATTGGAATCGAAGCTTTCAGTAGAATCAGTTGATCTATTTTCTTGTATCTGTCACTGAAGCCTAGTGAAATTTTATCAAAAGATTATATGCCTTTTTGTAAAGGATGTTAAGGCTTTAACGTAATGCATAAATGAAGCATTTTACATTAACTGTTCCTGATTATTAGGCTAAAACGAAGCATAAACTTTTAGAAAATAAACAGACAGAAGAAAGCAGTAGTATATCTAAAAGATGTAGATACAGATCACAAAATGCAGAAACTTGAGAAAAGAAATTCATCAGTTAAAAATTTTGTTTCTTGCTGGAACATGGTGCAATTTGTTTCGTTTGAGGAAGATGACTTTGTTAATCATAAAGTTAACCATTTCATGACAACACCAAAAGCTACTATGCTAAGTTAATTGAGCACTATAGAGATGTTTGAACGAAAAGACAATGGATTCAGATTCATTCACAACTAAACAATAATTCTGGTAAAAGGAAACAAAGTTTATATAAGAGGATTATAAAACATGAAAAGAAATAATGATCAAAATATGAAAGATGATAACTCACTTAGACACTGCTGGCCATTGTACTGGGGCCCAAACGCATTTTTTGTGATCAATTCCAGCAAGTTATCTAAGAATCCAAACTAAACCAAAAGCGTGGGCCAGAGAACACCCACCTGGTTTGAACCCCTTATATAAATTCCACATCTTGAATTCCTGAAAAAAAAAAAAAAAAAAAAAAATGGATGTTAAACCTTAAATTGCAGGACTCAAACTTTAATCTGCAATATGCATAGGCATGCCTTACCTTCGAATTGCTCAAAGGTCTTCTTCTTTCTGTTTCAATCATGACAATAGCACGTGATCGATTGGATCCCTGCAAATATAGATGATGAATATCATGAAATTAATTCATCATTTTCTCCCAATATTCATATCAAATCAATTGCACAACTAAACCAAACCAAACTAGGCCTCATCATATGGCCCTTGGGCCCTAAGCCCGCCCGGCCCGGCCCTTCCATTAGGGCGGGCCGGCCCGACCCTTTTTTATTTAGGGTAGGGTATGGGTCACACAAATAAAGCCCGGCCCTACCCTACGGCCCGGCCCGATTGAGCCCATAAGGGCTAGGCCCGGCCCGGCCCTTAAAGCCCGGCCCTAAAATTTATATTTTATTTTTGTTATTTTCTATTACATGTGTTATATGTATAAAAGTAATAAAACTATGGAAGTGTAGAAAATTATTTCAATCTACCATATTAGGAAATGAGTCTTTTAAATTGAGCCATATTTTGAGAAGAAAAAAATAATTTTTTTAAAGAATTAACCGTTAATTCGGCAAAAACACCGCCGTTTTAATATAATCTTATGGGTATTTTAATATTTACCAATAATTACTGTTAACTAATTAACTGTAATAATTACAAAGATATTATTTCAAATTGGACAATATATTCATGTAATACCAATTTTGAAATAAATCAAGTAATCAACATAACTAAAAATAATCAATTGGTCGAGTTGAAACCTTTTTACCAATATAATGTTAACTTCTTAATGAGCAAAATGGGGGACGAAATGGAATTTTTTAAAATGAACCACTGGATGTTGTTTGCATATGAATATATGTTAGTGGTAGAAATTTCAACAATTTCCACATTCGGTTGGACCTCGATCTACCCGGTCAACTCAATACCCTAAATAGAACATAAAACAAATATGTTCTTAACCAGTCCTTGGCAATTCACTTTTTTCGATCTTTCAGCTCCCACACTCTCATGGGTAGGGGGTCTAGTTATGGATGTCAAAATTCCGCAACGTTTGTCCGCGCATGGTGCCGCTCCCCTTAGGGAAGTTTGCTTGTGCAAAGCGTTGACCGCTCCATTAGGTGCCTTATTCACGGCGGATCGGCCTAATTTCTTTACACAATACCTATCACTATTGTATAAACATATAAGAATTTTCAGATTGATCGATTTTCATTTCAAAATTTTTGGATCGCACATAATCCTTATATGTCTTGTAATGTAGTATAACTAGTTTATTAGGCTTGTTACCCTCCATGAGCAAAATGAGGGACGAAATGGAATTTTTTAAAATGAACCGCTGGATGTTGTTTTCATATGAATATATGTTAGTGGTAGAAATTTCAACAATTTCCGCATTCGGTTGGACCTCGATCTACCCAGTCAACTCAATACCCTAAATAGAACATAAAACAAATATGCTCTTAACCGGTCCTTGGTAATTCACTTTTTTCGATCTTTCAGCTCCCACACTCTCATGGGTAGGGGGTCTACTTATGGATGTCAAAATTCCGCAACGTTTGTCCGCGCATGGTGCCGCTCCCCTTAGGGAAATTTGCTTGTGCAAAGCGTTGACCGCTCCGTTAGGTGCCTTATTCAAGGCGGATCGGCCTAATTTCTTTACAAAATACCTATCACTATTGTATAAACATATAAGAATTTTCCGATTGATCGATTTTCATTTCAAAATTTTTGGATCGCACATAATCCTTATATGTCTTGTAATGTAGTATAACTAGTTTATTAGGCTTGTTACCCTCCATGAGCAAAATGGGGGACGAAATGGAATTTTTTAAAATGAACCGCTGGATGTTGTTTTCATATGAATATATGTTAGTGGTAGAAATTTCAACAATTTCCGCATTCGGTTGGATCTCGATCTACCCGGTCAACTCAATACCCTTAATAGAACATAAAACAAATATGCTCTTAACCGGTCCTTGGCAATTTACTTTTTTCGATCTTTCAGCTCCCACACTCTCATGGGTAGGGGGTCTACTTATGGATGTCAAAATTCGGCAACGTTTGTCCGCGCATGGTGCCGCTCCCCTTAGGAAAGTTTGCTTGTGCAAAGCGTTGACCGCTACGTTGGACGCCTTATTCACGGCGGATCGGTCTGATTTCTTTACACAATACCTATCAATGTTGTATAAACATATGAGAATTTTCAGATTGGTCAATTTTCATTTCAAAATTTTTGGATCTCACATAATCCTTATATGCCTTGTAATGTAGTATAACTAGTTTATTAGGCTTGTTACCCTCCATGAGCAAAATGGGGGATGAAATGGAATTTTTTAAAATGAACCGCTGGATGTTGTTTTCATATGAATATATGTTAGTGGTAGAAATTTCAGCAATTTCCGCCTTCGGTTGGACCTCGATCTACCCGGTCAACTCAATACCCTAAATAGAACATAAAACAAATATGCTCTTAATCGGTCCTTGGCAATTCATTTTTTTCGATCTTTCAGCTCCCACACTCTCATGGGTAGGGGGTCTACTTACGGATGTCAAAATTCCGCAACGTTTGTCCGCGCATGGTGCCTCTCTCCTTAGGGAAGTTTGCTTGTGCAAAGCGTTGACCGCTACTTTGGACGCCTTATTCACGGCGGATCGGCCTAATTTCTTTACACAATACCTATCACTATTGTATAAACATATAAGAATTTTCAGATTGGTCGATTTTCATTTCAAAATTTTTGGATCGCACATAATCCTTATATGCCTTGTAATGTAGTATAACTAGTTTATTAGGCTTGTTACCCTCCATGAGCATTGTCAGATTGGTCAATTTCCATTTCGAAATTTTTGGCCCGCCCGAATAAGCCATATATTTTTTTCTATTTTTAATTACGTTTCTCTTTTTTCTATAATATGCAATTTATCTCTTTCTTTGTAATTGATTTCATAAGTTTTGTTTTCTTTAATTTCTATTTTCTTTGTTAGACAACAATTAATATTGGGAGATTTATATAGATAGTTAATTGAATATAACCACCTTAAGTAAGATTAATAAATGTTATAAGTTACAAGTATTACATTAATATAAAATATGTTCAATAAAAAACAATGAGTCTTTTATCACCAATATATACCATTAAGCCATATTTTGAGAAGAAAAAAATAATGTTTTTTTTTTTGTTAAACAAAATAAGGCCCTTTTTGGCCCATTTCAGCCCTATTTGGCCCTATTTGAGGGCCGGCCCGACCCAGCCCTTTCGGCCCTAACGGATCGGGCTTTTCGGGCGGGTAAGGGTTAGCATATTTAAGCCCTGGCCCGACCCTACCCGGCCCTAAATTTTGTTGACTTTGACTAGGCCCGGCCCGGCCCGACCCTAAGCCCTAAAATTTAGGGTAGGGCCGGCCCTAGCCCGGCCCATGATGACCCCTAAACCAAACAATGACGTAAAAAGGGAAAGACTCAGCTAGTTCAAATTAATAAAAGAAATTGGTAAGTGTAAATGAATGAAAAAGCTTGGGTAACTCACCAAGTTTGTGCTGATGTTGATCTTGATGGAGAAGTTTGATGTCGGCTAAAAGCAGATGCTGACGACAATGGATAGTACCGGATATCCCTCTTTTATATATATATATATATATATATATATATATTCAACTATTCAGGGCAAAACTGTAATCCCAAAATGGAATTCATTTCGAACACTGTTTGTCCGATTGTGAAATCTGGAAGAATCGGTATTCTTCGTTTTGTTTGGACTTGATAATATCCTTATTGGCTTTTGCCATCAGTCCACTGGGTTTTCAGACAATGTCAAATCTCAATTGAACCAGCCGACATCAAACACCAAAGAAGAACCTGAAATTCTAATGGAAAAAGAAGGACAGAAGCGTCTTTTAACCTCTTCCAATGGCAAAAGACGCATATGCCCAGCTGACATAGTATGAAAAAAACGTGTAATTCGGAGAAAAATTCAAGGGCAAAATGGCCTTTTCGACCTGATGAATAGTAATAACAGTAACCAGCCCACCGGCCTTTCGTATATAGTATATAACTAGAAAATATACTCACGCTTTGCTGCGGAATTTATGGTTACGAATGAGTTCGTCGGACGTGGAACTCCTTTAAATTAGATACCAGAATTTTTATATAAAGATTGAAATTATGTTTTTCTTGGTATTACAATGTATAAATTGAATTGAAGTATGCTGCTCAGCTGCTGAGATAGCTATTGGGGTGATGCATGCTTAAATGTAGTGTTGTTCTGAACGGATGGAGTTTTTTGTGCACTCTTGCAAGATGTTTGAAGAATTAATAAGGATAGCATTATTATATTAGAGGGCAAAAGGTAATTATTAGGATCTAGAAGTTATCTTCATCATAACACAAATTAAAATGAAATAGAGTTTCGAAATGAAGTTACTTTGGAAATTTATTACAAACCTCTTGCAAGTCCAGCAAATAACCAAAACCAAAGAAGGCCCGTCTTTCGCTGTCTGTACAGACCAAGCAAAGAATCAAAAACTTTTATACCTTAACAATTCGGTTAAGGAGAGCTAAACAATGTAGATTGAAAAATGAATGTATATAAAGAGCTAAACTTTAATTAGCCATAGTTTTGCGGCAATTGAACACTATGCGTTGATTTTTAGAATAGTTAAATACTGAAGCACAATAGTTAACATCAGAAGGCGTCTCTCAAAGTTCAACATGATTAGATCAGTTACTGACAAAAATTGTTCAGTAACTTTACCACTGGTGACTACCTATTTTTGGTTTAAAATTTTCTGGCCATGCTATGTTATTCTTTATAAATTAGTGTCTTTACTATGTATGGCCTTTTGGTTGCTGTTAATCAGTTGTTATCAAAGATTGGACCTTGTTGACTTGGATCTTAATTGTGATTCCCAATTACTTTGATGACATTGATTGCATCATTGTTAACTTCAAGCTTCCTGAAGTTTTCCCCTACTTCAAAAAAGTCCTATTAACTCTGTTAGGGGCTTAGCTGGTCAAAACTGACAGAAAGCAAAAATTGAGAGAAAGCTGAATACCAATTTATGGTAACAAATTTTGAAGACCCTGCAATTCATGTTCCTACCTAATACTATCAGTGAATCAAAAGAAATTAAACGAGCTAGCAAAATGTCAAAATCGGACCCAAAATTACTTAATGATTACAATTGATCTAGAAAAATGACAAATAGAGCAATGTTCTGACATGTTTTCAAATTATAATTTGCTTATCATAGAACTCCTTTGACCAAAAACCAAATGGTCCAAGGCACACAACAGAACCTGCATTAGAAAAGAATCATATTTTAACAGACATAGATCAGACCAAAAACCAGATCTTTTTTTATTTTCTTTAGTTTAGTTTTTGTTTCTAACAGTACCAAAAGAGTTTGGTTCTTTGAACTATTCAAAAAGTAGAGGAAATGCTACAAAATCAGACGAAATTTCATATATAAATGATTGAATAATATGATAATTGAATTCCCTCCTGTATTTGATTTGATTTTGTTCTTACTAAGAAAACAAAAAAACAGCAGAGGCTTTTGTTTTGAGATGTAATAAAAGTTCGGAAATTAAGTTTTATCAAGGGAAAGACATTCATTTTGTAATAATCAATGTTATCAATCAAAATCGTACTATCTACCTTTTACAAAGCAAACAAAGATTGATTTGTTCTGTTGTCTTCTGTATCTCAGTGGTTGGAGTTTTACGAATCCTGGAAAATGAAGAAAACTAATTGATCAGTCACTGTTAAGAAGATAATAATTGACAATGAATGTACTATACTTTGAGGCTGGATAATAGTCAATCTAGATGTTGACAGAGGCTTCCCCAAGATGATGGATTAGCCGTTTTCTTATTCAAGTAATAGGATTTTGTTTCATTACCTGTGGTAGCATATAGTAAGTTGTAATGCATTTTGAAACAAAGTTGAGCAAGGGTTGTGAAAAATGGTAGAAAAGGTTGGTGAAGTTTGAAGAGTCAAAGCATAAGGACCTTAGAGATATCATCGGATGATGAATAGATAATGAAATAACAAAAGCATCAATGAATAGGCAAAGATAATGAAAAGATAGCAAGAGATTAGTTTGCATCGTGATTCTTGACATATAGATGTTAGCCAAATAGCCACCCTCAAGTATAAGGGGTACAAGTAATAGTATAGGGATTTAAGAAAGGTTGTCGAACCCACGAGGATTGGATTCCTTTCACTAGCTAGGGTGTTAACCTAAGGAGAGCTAGAATATGCAAATGTACAATCACAAACCTAAATTCACAAGGAAATCTAGGCTCATGGTGAGTATGTGCATTGTGGTGGTAGTGAAAATGTTTGTTGGATAGAGTAGTGAACCAAATTAAATTAAATGCTCAAATGTAAACTAAATTGCTCTAAACTAAACTAGTAATATAATGGATGAAGTTAGGGGTTGGATTGTCTACCACTAACCTCCCTTGCAAGTATTGAAGTTCAAATACAAGTGATGCTATTCTAATTTCCCAATCACCCTCTTTGCATCCGGATAAGACTACAAAGGCTTAAACTCCTTTTATTTTATCAATTTCCACCGGATAAGTGAGAAACTAACTACCCAAGAACAAGTTATATTACCGGATAAGTATCAATTCCTTGCTCCTAGATGCAAAAAGATTTGAGTTTAGATAATCAAGCAAGCAAACCAATCCTAGATCTAGGTGATTTTAACTCACTACCTTCACATGCACATAGAGGATGCTATCATGTTATTAATGTTCAAGGTTAACTACTCCCTAAACATTTTTTCATGAGATGACAAACATAACACATTCAAAATAGTTAAGTTTGAATAATTGCATTCACTTCTTGAATTAACATATGAAGATGAAAATCACAAATAACAACAAATGTCAATTAAAACATTAATTCATACAAGTTTGGCTACGGCTTTCAACCCTAGCCCTAACAAAATAACTACTCACTCATAATCATACAAATTGACATCAAATCTATAAAGTAAATCAAGGTAAATTAAAGAGTTAAGGGAAGAAAGAACTAGTTGAAGCTTGACAAATCAATGGGTAGCTTCTCCTTCATTTTTCTCCTTCAATGCTCCTTGAATTCTCCTTGATGGTGGAATGGATGGATATGAACTTCTTGATGGTGATGATGAATGAAATGGTGATGAAGATATGATGCTCCTTTGGCTGACTTTGAGTGGTGGTGATGAAGTTTATGGTGGTGGAAGATGGTAGTTGTGGTGGTGATGATGGAGTAGATTGGCTATTGTGGGTTTGGATTTTGGGAGGTGGAGATGGAGGTTTTGTGAAGGAGATGAAGAGAGAAATCAGATGTAATGGGATGAAGGAATTGGTCCTTGAGAGTGAGAGGAGAATGTGTTTAAATAGGGAAGAAAAATAAGAGTGAAATGATGAGAAAAAGAAAAATAATGAAAGTAGAGTATGGGAGTGGTTTGTAAAATAAGTAAAAGATGGGGTAATGATGAAATGAAAGCAAAGCATGAAGGTGCAGAAACATGGAAGTGATGATGATCAATTAAAGAGAATGGAGTAGAAAAATATATCAAAGGAAAAAGAGAAAAGCATCTAGCTTTTTTTCATGTGGGTGGGAATATGTTGAGCTGTTTTTCAGGTCACTTTCTGCCCCTTTATTCCTTCAATTATTTCTCCACCAAAAGTTCAGATTTTGCTCGTGACCTCTTCATAACAAATGTTCCTTTATGAGTGTAGATCATTCTGCTAGAATTTCAGAGCTTTTAGAATAGTGGTTGGGCCGGAAATGCTACTGGACTCCTTACAGGTCCAGTTTTCCAGTTTTGCTTATGCAGAAAATTGGACTGATTGTTTGAAAGCCTTCCACTTTTATCTGGCTCTTGCACTCTTCATAAGAAATGTTTCTTAGGATGTCTAGAATTTATCTGCAGAATTTTAGCTCATTTGAAGTTCATTTGTTCAGGCGGCCGCTCCTTCTTCCTTGTCTAGCACACTTTCTCCTAGCCGGAGTAAGAAAATGTTCTAAGGTTGACTTTTTAGTGCATTTCCATTCTTCTCCATCATTTCCTAGCATGATAAGGAAAACATAATAAATATATATAAATAAACACAAAGGTTAAGCAAAAGTATAAGATTAGGGAAATAATGAAATTGGATTAGTCAACATTAAATTTGGACTTTAGAACAAGTAATTTTCATGTTTTAGGGGACAAATATGTATATGAATTATGATCCAACAAATACCCCCAAACTTGGACTTTGCTTGTCCTCAAGCAAACTAACCTAAATCCAACACTACAACAACTACCTAATCCTTCCAACAATTTCCTCAAGGAACACAATATAGATAGGGCATGGAAATCAAGTTAAGTCTTAAAGCTTCATGGATTATGGATCAAATGCTTGCGTTTTGAAATGTGTAGCATGTCTTCAATTTGTCATTTCAACGTACCAAAATTGAGAATGCATGTCAAATCATGTTAACCATAAACTCACAAGATATTCACTCTATTTTTCACACAAGTGTTTATGGGTTAACTAATCTACACTCAAAAAACAATCTCATGCAATTCCGCCATATGCTTGCTCTTCAATCTTATCTCCACTTATCAACAAAATCACATCTTGGATGAAAAAGGGCTTTTATTGGATGTAATGAGGCTCAAGGTGAGGGGTTAAAGGAATGAAATGGAATGGAATAACAATTTTCAAGCAACTTAATAAGCAACAATCTTTTTGAGATTAAGAACTTAAGAACTAAAGATGCTCAAAATTTCCACTTTCTCACCACTCCCCCAAACTTAAACAAAAACTAATTATTGAATTGGAATGACATTCTTTTGAGAATTTTTTTTTCTTTTCTTTTTAAAAAAATTTTTTTTTACTACTTTTTTTTTCCTTTTTTTTTTTTTTTCTTTCACTAAAATAAAGTAAAATTGCAAAACAAAGAGTACGCCCACACTTATTCTTTTCCGAGTACCCCAAACTTGTTTCTTTTAGCATCATGACACAAACAATCTCGTATTGCTCATTAAGAAAATTTGAAAGGATAAGGCAAGTGTTTAAGTTAAGGGTAAACATTTGTGGTGTGAAGAATTGAAAGGCTAACATAAAGGCTCAAATGGCAATCTAAGGATATTCAATCTTTTTGGGACATACTCATTTGGCCATGGTGGATTCCTAGTTGCCTAAATCATTTTCAAGATGTAAAATTGAGACAAAGAGTTTCGAAAGATATGAAGCAAGTTCTAGAGATGCAAAGCAAATGAGATGTCCACTCATGAAAAAATTAGTGCTTAGAACAATGCATGCACTTCAATTAAGCTCAAATCTCACTATATGGCATGTAATAGCTCCCACAAGTCTCACTATGCTTCTTTACCTCAATATATTGATATGACAAATATGGATATAAATGAAATCAAACACTTGATCCATAATAATTTATTTTGAAAACATAAAGCTCAAAAGACCCAAACATTCTTTCTAGCCCATATTTATATTAAGCTCAAGTTCATCATTGGTGTTGGAAGGAACCTAGAATAAACACAAAAAGTACTAGAAAAACTAATTTTTTTTTTTATATTAAACACTAGCACACAATTTTTTTTTTTTTTTTATATATTAAACACTAGCACACAATATTAAACACTAATACACATTCCCCCCACACTTGAACTTAACATTGTCCCCAATGTTATAAAGTATTTTCTTGAAAGCAATTTCAATGAAAAAGTCTAAGCATGGAGAGGAAGGGTTAACACACATTTACACACAAAGTACACAAACAAATTAACAACTAAGTAAGATATATAAGAAATTTAATGCAAAAGAAGGTTTAGAATTTGCTCCCCCTTGTAGACCACATAATACTCTCCACACGTCACCAACAATCACCAATAAACAAGGCATCAAAGCCTTGCAATCCAAGCTCATCATAAGTTTGGTGTTGCATCAAAAATGATATCATTCTTCTTCATCTTCTTATCTTATTCAAAAACTCTTTTATTCATGCTTGGCTACCTCCAAGTAGGGCTTTGTTTTTGAGGACTTCTAGCCGGTCCTTAGAAGTTACCACTACTTGTTAGGGGGGATACTTCTTGTGCAAGACCACCGTACTATTTGGAGCCAAAGGACTTCTTGATTTGTCATAGAGGCAAGAACAAAAGGAATCCATGAATTCTCCAATGTTTGACCAAAGGAGTGGCTTTCTTCTAATCTTCCTCTTCTTTGCAATGGATCTCCCAATAAGTATCCTTCTTGACTCCTCCTTCAAAGTTGATGCAGACTTGATGCTTGGAGAAGGAGTAGGTGGTAGAGGTATGTGAGAGTGAGGTGGAAGGTTGAGAACAAGTGTACCACTTCCTTTCCAATCATTCACTTCATCATATAAGCATTGAGCACTGTATGGTGGATTGAGAGGTAGAAGTACCTTGATCTCAATACTTTCATTATGAATATGAGTGCTCAATGTTCTATTTTGCTCCTTGGGAAATTCTTGATGGTGCTCCTTGGATGGTGGACGAAGAAAAATCATTGATTCTTCAACTTCTTCTTTATGACAAGGCATGGAAGGAATTTCTTCATCTTGGAGAGTCTTGACCTCATTGGTGGAGGGATCACGGTGCATGACTTCATTTGTTGTATATTTCTCCTCAAAGTACTCATCGTCTTCTTCAAGGTTATCTTTAACAACAAGCCCCCTTGCTTTCCAAAATTGAACAAAACCATCAATGTTTTGCTTCATTTCTTCTTTGCTCATTTGACGGCTCCCATAACCAAGTGGTTCTTCTTGTATATCTACATCATCATCTTGAACTTGAATAGGGAACTCTTGCTCATGATGTGGAATATATGATTCTTCATTTGAGGTTGACTCCACTTGATCAAGGAAAACTTGTGGCTCTTGCAAGGTGGTAGATGGTTGCTGTAATGCATAATGAAGTTTGAGTTGATCAATCTCTTCCTCCATTCTTGCATTGGAAGCTTTCATCTCGGCAATGGCTTCTGGAAGTAGAGATCTTAGAGATTCATCTTTTCCTTCTTCTTGAGGATATGCTTGGGATGCCATAGTCTCTTGATGCATGCTCATTTCATACTCATACTTTTGCATGAACTCCGGGTACTCAAATCTCAAGACACAATCAAGAGGTGAGTGTTGTGGAGATCCACACAATGCACAAATATGGTTGAAAGACATGTGACTTTGGGTGTAAGGCTCCCATTGTTGATAAAGTTCATCATTATAGCTTTGTTGCTCAAACTCTCTTAGATCATTCCATCCTTGGTTCCATCCATCCATAGATTGAAGAAATTATATGTGTACCTATAAGTTCCCAAAGGATTAGTAACTAGAAATAAAATAAAATAAAATGCAAGGAATATACAAAAATTGAAAATTGCGACTAATTTTTTTTTTTTTTTCACTAAGTAAAGAGAAGAGGAATCTGATCTTTGGGTGTTGCCTATCGCACAACAGTTCGGTAATTCCTTTCAATGCGACCAGGTAAGGAGGGAAAAGATTTTGGTGGAGCAATGCTCACTTTTCAACCTTTCGGTTACCTTTCTCTTATTCGATCCTTGCCTAGACATCGCATTAATTGGATAAGCCTACTTATGTTGAGTGAGTAAGCTCGACGTTACAAAGATAAAATTCCTAATCTAATTACTCTAATTAATATTTTATTTATTTATTTATTAATACTGTTTTTTTTTATTTTTTTTTTTTACAAATTTCTACCAACTTCTAATCCAAAAGAAATAAATCTAACTATCAAATATTTAATTTTGCAACTAAAAGATGAAATTGCAATAAGTAATAAGCAAATAGCAACTAGCAAATAGGCAAGATTATTTTTTTTTTTTTTTATATTTTCAACATGCTCACACTTTATCTTTTTCTTACCACAATTACTAATTTACTAATTTACTTGTCAAAGTACTTACCACAATTTCGAAAATAAGGTAACAACCACAAAAACTAATAAAACAAAGAAAATAAGAACACAAGTTGAAACACAAAGCAAAAGTAAAATTTCTAACTTTCCCAAAGGCAAACCGAGCTAGGAATCGGATTTTATACCAATCCCCGGCAACGGCGCCAAAAACTTGTTAGCCAAATAGCCACCCTCAAGTATAAGGGGTACAAGTAATAGTATAGGGATTTAAGAAAGGTTGTCGAACCCACGAGGATTGGATTCCTTTCACTAGCTAGGGTGTTAACCTAAGGAGAGCTAGAATATGCAAATGTACAATCACAAACCTAAATTCACAAGGAAATCTAGGCTCATGGTGAGTATGTGCATTGTGGTGGTAGTGAAATTGTTTGTTGGATAGAGTAGTGAACCAAATTAAATTAAATGCTCAAATGTAAACTAAATTACTCTAAACTAAACTAGTAATATAATGGAGGAAGTTAGGGGTTGGATTGTCTACCACTAACCTCCCTTGCAAGTATTGAAGTTCAAATACAAGTGATGCTATTCTAATTTCCCAATTACCCTCTTTGCATCCGCATAAGACTACAAAGGCTTAAACTTCTTTTATTTTATCAATTTCCACCGGATAAGTGAGAAACTAACTACCCAAGAACAAGTTATATTACCGGATAAGTATCAATTCCTTACTCCTAGATGCAAAAAGATTTGAGTTTAGATAATCAAGCAAGCAAACCAATCCTAGATCTAGGTGATTTTAACTCACTACCTTCACATGCACATAGAGGATGCTATCATGCTATTAATGTTCAAGGTTAACTACTCCCTAAACATTTTTTCATGAGATGACAAACACAACACATTCAAAATAGTTAAGTTTGAATGATTGCATTCACTTCTTGAATTAGCATATGAAGATGAAAATCACAAATAACAACAAATGTCAATTAAAACATCAATTCATACAAGTTTGGCTACGGCTTTCAACCCTAGCCCTAACAAAGTAACTACTCACTCATAATCATACAAATTGACATCAAATCTATAAAGTAAATCAAGGTAAATTAAAGAGTTAAGGGAAGAAAGAACTAGTTGAAGCTTGACAAATCAATGGGTAGCTTCTCCTTCATTTTTCTCCTTCAATGCTCCTTGAATTCTCCTTGATGGTGGAATGGATGGATATGAACTTCTTGATGGTGATGATGAATGAAATGGTGATGAAGATATGATGCTCCTTTGGCTGACTTTGAGTGGTGGTGATGAAGTTTATGGTGGTGGAAGATGGTAGTTGTGGTGGTGATGATGGAGTAGATTGGCTATTGTGGGTTTGGATTTTGGGAGGTGGAGATGGAGTGTCATGCCCCTGATTTTACACACATATAAATCGATATATATAATCCCATAATTATATATGCGTGAACGTTCAGTCATCAATACAAAATACCTGAAATCTTTTTCCCTTAAACTTACACACTATTGATGCCCTGAACCCTCAAAGTTAATATACACTCGCTCCAAAGAGCTATATATTACACCAGCTTACGAATTAAATTGTCAACAACAAGATAAACGTAAATGTTGCTCAGAGTTAACTATACAACGGAAGTCCTTATCAAAAGTAAAGTCATAAAAGAAATGGCTTCCTACCGTAAAGCTGCAAAGGCACTATCTCGCTGCCTCAACCTCGATTATCCTAACCTGCAGGATTAACTCCTACACCGTTGGAATGGTGCACCGGGTTGCCACACAACAAACCCGGTAAGCTTTTGCAAGCCCGTATGAGTAACTCAAACACACATGTACAACTCACGCTAAAACGAGGAAAACCTTTCAACTCGCGAATAAAGAAAACATACCATGCTTCCAAAAACAATACTCTTTTCCCAAAAGAAACGACGAAAGTCACACCGTGACAAAATCATATAAATCGTTAACCTAACAATTCAAATATGATAAATCGATCCAACCTGGATAAAACAATAATTAGGTCCAACCTGGACAAAACATCAACACAAATCAATCATACCTATCGTTAACCTAACAAATAGAATATGATAACTCGATCCAACCTGGATAAAACAATAATTTGGTCCAACCTGGACAAAACAATAATTAGGTCTAACCTGGACAAAACATCAACACAAATCAATCATACCTATCGTTAACCTAACAAATAGAATATGATAACTCGATCCAACCTGGATAAAACATAATTTGGTCTAACCTGGACAAAACATGTTCCAGGAGTCTTAAGTAACCTACTTAGATCCGTGAAGTACGATGGCAGACAGACTAGAGCTCTAACTGAATCGTAACCTGTCACCCGGCCAAGGTTCAATCTTATGATATAATATTGCCATGAGGATGCAACCTGCAACCCCGGATCCTTAGGCCAACCTGACCCTCAGATCAAAATGTCAAATCAAACCAAAAGGAGAAATCACAACCTGTGACTCTCAAATCCTCAGACCACCGGTCATCGGATCAAAGCATTAAATCAAACCAAAGGGAGATATCACAACCTGTGACTCTCAATCATCAAACACTTTTCAAAACAATAGAAATACCATTTCCCACAATTTGTTTTCCGAAAAGCCACACCCCAAAACAATAAAAAGCATCATTTCATGCATATTGTTTTCATAAATCCACAAACCACCAAATATATATCTATATGTAGTCATCCGCTTAGGAATGCCTACTAATACCAACTATAGTTTGCAATTAACTAAATAATTCTCAAAACAGTATGGTGAACCCGTTCGTGATATGAACTTCGTGAGATTACTCACCTCAGAATCCCGCTGCGTCTTCTATACAGAACCGAACTAACACTATCAGCAACAACTCGTCCAATTCACCTTTAGAAGCACCTAATCACCAATGATCTTAAATCAGTAACGATTCACATTTGATTAAAGTTCGAAACCCTTGTTTTGAACTAAAATCCCCAAAGTGGCGCCAATCGAGGCAAAACCACATCCGAGACCTCCCAAAGTCTTCGGAATACGTCCACGATCGATGTGACCAAACCACAAGTCGATCGGACGCTCGAATCCTCACGGATCAAATAAATCGATCGGTATGAAACTGCAAAAATCATAACAAATCCATTCGAACTCCAAAATTTGCATATTATATATCGAAACGCTCGTATCGACGAGTAGAAGACATATAATACCAGAAACAGTCCTATACATGGCCGGAACACCGCCACAGGCGGTGGCGCACCACCGCCGGCCAAAACTCAATATTTCACAAAACTCCCAACATCAAAAATCTTCATCTAAGCATGCTTGTGAACTTTCATAACTGGATCGAAGTCAGAAAACAAGCTTAAGAGATCGAAAACAACGTCACAAGACGTGAACAGTAATCCAATCCGAGTTGATCGAATTTTCACGTGAATCGATCCAAACAAACACCAAGGATTGATCGGCGAGGCTGTTCTGAGCTCAACCAAGAAAACTCGAAGCCTTGCCGACGACCGGAGCAAGGAGGCGAGTCGTTCTGGACTGGTTTCACCGGAAGAGGTCGCCGGAGCTGTGAGTTCCGACCGGGTCAGAATGCCGGGTCCGGGTCGGGTCAGTCGAAAATCTTCGACTCTGAAGACGCGGACGAGAGAGAAGAGAGAGAGGAAAAATCTTCCGGAAATGGAAATGAGGAAAAATGAATATATTTTCTGATTTTTCCTATATATACTTAAATGGAAACTTTTTCCAATAGCCATAACTTCCTCATACGAACTCCGATTTACGCGTTCCACATGTCCACGAACTCGTATCGACGCGCTCTACAACTTTTGTGAAGGAAGTTTTCGGAGAATCCCAACGTATCAAAAGTCAACCTTGAACCCCCCCTAAAGTCATACTTTTCAATAATTAATTCGTCCGAAACACTTCCGCTCCGTCCACAAGCCACGAAACCGTCCAACAACCATAAATTAAATTCCAGGAATTCCTCGGAAAATAATTACGAATTTCCGGGGCATCACATGGAGGTTTTGTGAAGGAGATGAAGAGAGAAATCAGATGTAATGGGATGAAGGAATTGGTCCTTGAGAGTGAGAGGAGAATGTGTTTAAATAGGGAAGAAAAAGAAGAGTGAAATGATGAGAGAAAGAAAAATAATGAAAGTGGAGTATGGGAGTGGTTTGTAAAATAAGTAAAAGATGGGGTAATGATGAAATGAAAGCAAAGCATGAAGGTGCAGAAACATGGAAGTGATGATGATCAATTAAAGAGAATGAAGTAGAAAAATATATCAAAGGAAAAAGAGAAAAGCATCTAGCTTTTTTTCATGTGGGTGGGAATATGTTGAGCTGTTTTTCAGGTCACTTTCTGCCCATTTATTCCTTCAATTATTTCTCCACCAAAAGTTCAGACTTTGCTCGTGACTTCTTCATAACAAATGTTCCTTTATGAGTGTAGATCATTCTTCTAGAATTTCAGAGCTTTTAGAATAGTGGTTGGGCCGGAAATGCTACTGGACTCCTTACAGGTCCAGTTTTCCAGTTTTGCTTATGCAGAAAATTGGACTGATTGTTTGAAAGCCTTTCACTTCTATCTGGCTCTTGCACTCTTCATAAGAAATGTTTCTTAGGATGTCTAGAATTGATCTGCAGAATTTTAGCTCATTTGAAGTTCATTTGTTCAGGCGGCCGCTCCTTCTTCCTTGTCTAGCACACTTTCTCCTAGCCGG
Source organism: Rosa chinensis (assembly GCF_002994745.2). NCBI lineage: Eukaryota > Viridiplantae > Streptophyta > Magnoliopsida > Rosales > Rosaceae > Rosa > Rosa chinensis. Next base: position 20,479,828 of record NC_037091.1, on the reverse strand, counting down.
AGTAAGAAAATGTTCTAAGGTTGACGTTTTAGTGCATTTCCATTCTTCTCCATCATTTCCTAGCATGATAAGGAAAACATAATAAATATATATAAATAAACACAAAGGTTAAGCAAAAGTATAAGATTAGGGAAATAATGAAATTGGATTAGTCAACATTAAATTTGGACTTTAGAACAAGTAATTTCCATGTTTTAGGGGACAAATATGTATATGAATTATGATCCAACAATAGATCTTATTGATTCAAAGCAAATAGAATCCATTTATGTTGACCAAAAGAAAGAGGTTTAATATATGTGCTCTATTTATATACAGAATCCATTTCCTAGATTTCTATAGTACTTCAATTCCTGTCAGACATTAATTTGACATAGCGAGCTCATCGCTCAATCTCCTTGTTTCCAAGTCATTCCAACTCAATATTAACATGGCTTATAAGGAACATGTACATGACAATTACATGTTATTGAAGCCAAAAGAAGAAACTCTCATCGAGCTTATTCGCTTTCTGTTTTCCTCCGATTTAAAGAACAGAAGATTCATCAATAATTACAAAACAAAACTTAAATACCTGATTCACAGCAGCACAACCAAGTAAAACCAACTAACAAAACCAGGAACAACACCAAAAGAACAACCCAAATACTCCTTGCATAGAACCTACACAATAAGAACAAAACAATCATCACCATTCAAACAACAAAACACCCAAACATCTATAAAAACTGACAATCCAAACCTCAACAAAAACCACCCACTGAAAACCACAAAACCATACCCAAACACATAGAAACCACAATCATTACCTCAACAAAACATAAAAACCAAGATCAATTGAAACCCAACCACAACAAAATCCACCGATTCAAAACCACAAAACTACAAACATCAATAAAACATCACCTCCGATGAAAAATCCTCTTCTCCTCCGATGCTTTTCTCTTATCTATAGATTTGGCTCAGTAAACGTCTGGAAGTCATGGAACTTCTGGAAGGGTCAGTGGAGGCTGAGCAAGTACACGGGTGGGTTACGATTCTCTGCTCGACGGGTTTCTAGACTTTCTGTGGCAACCCGAAATTGTGAGAAAAAGCCAGGGGCAAAACCGTCACTCCATTTCAGGCCCTTATGAACAGCAACTCTCCTTTAGTATATGGTAAACTAGAAAATGTGCCCGCGCTTTGCTGCGGGACTCATTATTATTACAATTACATTATTATGTATCATTCGGATAATCAAATTATATTCAGCTAATGTCAGCGGTGAAAATTGTTTGGCTGAGTAATTGCTTGTATAGACAATAATTTTTTTTTTTTTTTTGGCATTGAAGAAACATTACAGAGGAAACAAAACAGCAAGAAAGAAACAAAGCAGCAAAACGAAGAAGCAGGAAAGCAACAAGCAAACTCCAAAGGCACAGCTAAGGAGGGGGGCCGCAACATCAAAGAGCAAAATACGCATTAGGGAGGGGGGAGGATTGGAGTACCAATCAACAGGACACACCCTGCGTAAAGCCATGGAAGCCACCAGATCAGCAGCACCGTTGGCTTTTCTACTGACCCAACGCCAGTTAACACGGTGGAAGCGGCCGGCAAGAACTCGTATACGGGCAACAATTGGGGAAGCCGTCCAGCCCACCGTTGAAAGGGGATTTTGCAGAGCAGAAATCAGAGATAAGGAATCAGATTCCAGCAGTAGAGAAGAGAGGGAGAGGGAGGAGGCTGCGATGAGGCCAAGCTCAATAGCCATGGCTTCAGCAGCCAAAGGAGAGGAAGTGAAATCAAACCTGGAGGAGCCCCCCACAATGACTCCAGAAGGATCACGAATCACCACATCTAAGCCACAAGAGTTAGAAACTTCATCCCAAGCCGCATCCGTGTTGAATTTAAGAGAACCACGTTGAGGGGCAGACCAATGGGTATCCTTGGTAGACAGACCAGTGATGCAAGAGTGTCGCGGGAGAAGCAGCTTAGGAGGGATCAGAAGGTATTCCCTTGATGCAGTGAAGGCAAGAGAAGCAACAATCGATGGAGAAAAAGGGACTTGCTTGAAAATGAGATTACACCTATATTTCCAAATGTACCACAGAAGGAAAGCAACATGGGTGGGAAATTGAGCATCAGCCAGAGCTAAACCATTGTCAGAGTTAAACAGCGCCAACAACCAGCTGTCAAATGTGGTGATTCCTTGAGTGTCAATACGATAACTGAGAGGATGTGAAAACAAAGTCTGAATAGCCAGAGGACAAAGAAGTAACCCATGTTCAACTGTCTCAAGATAAGAATCACAGAGGGGGCAGATAGGGGAGGTGGCCAGGTGTCTTCTAAATCTTTTTGAGTTTGTAGCCAAAATATTGGACACAGCACGCCACAAGAAGAACTTGATTTTGGTTGGGGCACGAAGTTCCCATATCCACTTCCAGACTTGAGGATGAATTTGATGAGACTGATGGGGGTGACAAATGAGAGTAGGAATGGACTTCGAAACTGCAAATTTATAACCTGATTTTACTGAATACTCCCCAAGGTGGTGGCAGACCAAATTAGCTTATCCAGTTCAATAGTAGGCCCAAATTGTGTAGCACAGATTGCCGAGATTACCTCAGGAGGGAGCAGAGCATGTAAGGCCGGCAGATTCCACGCGTTTGCAGATCTGTCAATGAGAGAGGAGACTGGCATAAATGGAGCATGAGGGGGCATAAGGGAACTTAGATTAAAGTTTGGATGTCGTGGAATCCAATTGTCACTCCAAAAATTGACATCCGCCCCAGAACCGATTTGCCAAAGAGAGCCAACTGTAAGGAGAGATCTACCCTCCAGCAAACTAGACCACTCCCACGAGGGGGATGAACCTCGAACTGCATGGAGAAAGGAACAGTGGGGGAAGTACAAACTTTTCAAAACTCGAGCCCATAGCGCTTGAGGATTGGACAATAGGTGCCAATCTTGTTTAGCTAGTAGAGCAATGTTGAAGTCTGCAAGATTGCGGAAGCCAAGGCCTCCATTAGACTTTGGGAGGCCAAGCACATCCCACTTCTTCCAGTGAATACCCGACTTGAGTGCGTTATTCCCCCACCAGAAATTGACTAATGAGGAGGAAATCTTGCTGCAAACCGTAGTGGGAAACTTGAAAACGGTCATAGGGTACGCCGGAACAGCAAGTGCGACTGCTTTAATCATGGTCTCCTTCCCTGCCTGAGATAAGGTTGAAAGGTTCCATCCCTCAATTTTTTTGTGAATTTTCTCTCTCACATAATTCAGAGCAGAAATCTTTGACCGACCCCAAATGGTAGGAAGACCCAAATACGAACCCGGATTCGTCACTGCTTTCATCCCCAAGATATGGCTAATAAGATGAACAATCTCCGGTCTTGTGTTGGGACTAAAGTATAAGGAGGACTTGTGAAGATTAATTGATTGACCAGAAGCTGTGCAATACATATGAAGAGTGTTAGATAATACCTCACAATTGTATAAGGTAGCTTTCAGGAAGAAAATGGAATCGTCAGCAAAGAAGAGATGGCTAACTTCCGGGCCATCCAGACCAAGCTTAACAGCATCAAGAAGACGGTTATGGCATATCCTTCTAATCATTGACGAAAGAACATCATTGATGAAAAGGAAAAGAAAGGGGGAAAGTGGGTCTCCCTGTCTTAACCCCCTTGTAGGCTTGAATTTCCTGCCAGGAGTACCGTTGACCAACACAGCCATAGAAACAGAAGTGACACAGGCCATCACTAATCGAACCCAAGAAGGATGAAACCCCAATTTTAGTAAAACCAATTCCATAAACTTCCAATCAACACGGTCATATGCCTTGTTCATGTCTAGCTTCAGAGTAAACTCTCCATCAGAACCAGATTTGAGAAGTTTAAGGTGGTGGAAACATTCATGTGCAACAAGGATGTTGTCTTGGATTTGTCTCCCAGCAACAAAAGCAGACTGGTTTTCGGAAATGAGATCCGGCATGAAAGGACGAAGTCGGTTGGAAATGATCTTAGTGAGAATTTTGTAAGCAAAGTTACACAGAGCAATAGGGCGAAATTGAGAAGCATGCTCAGGGGTTTCCACTTTTGGGATAAGGGCAATAAAGGTGCAGTTGAACTGATCCGGCAGAGACTTAGCCAAAAAGGACTGAGAAGTGGCCTCTTTGACTACAAGCTTGACAATATCCCAATAGGACTGGTAAAAGGTACCTGAGAATCCGTCGGGGCCAGGGGCTTTGAGTGCACCAAGTTGAAAGACAGCATCCCTCACTTCTTGAAGAGAAATATCATTCAATAGAGCATTGTTCATTTCATGGGTGACAACCGGTTCAACAAAGTCCAAGACAGTGTCGGTATTAGTAGGGGGAGAGGCAGTATACAAATCACGAAAGTACCGGTTCAAATGAGAGACAACAGCAGATTCAGACAGTAACCAAGAACCAGTATCATCCTTGAGGCGAAGGATTTTGTTCCTGCGTCTATGCATAATAGTCATCTGATGGAAATAATGAGTGTTCTGGTCACCATGGGCAAGCCAAGAGATTCGAGATCGTTGCTTCCAATACATTTCTTCAAGCAACCAAAGAGAAGCAATGTGATTTGAAGTGGTGGAAATGTCATTCTGGGTGTCCTCAGTTTCTGACTCTAACAAAGACTGGATCTTTTGTATACCATCAGAAACCTGATTGCCAAAATTTGGAAAAGTAGCATTAGCCCAAAGAGTGAGGGCAGATTTGCAGCGATCCAAGTTCTCAATCCAAGTAGTGGAAGCCAAATCCGAAGAAATAGATTTCCAGTTGGAGTGAACGAGCTGAAAACTATCCGGATGTGAGGTCCACAAGTGTTCGAACCGAAACAACTTGGTAGCTTTGGTTTCCGTTGGAGCAGAGTCCAGAAGTATGGGTCGGTGGTCAGAGCCCAATTTAGGGAGATGGAACACTTGAGTCTTTTGATGGGCAGTCAGCCAAGCAGAATTTGCCAGACCCCTGTCAAGTCTTTCTTTGATGATGATTCTACCATTCTGGAAACAGAACCAGGTGTAGCTAGGGCCTTGAAAATGAAGATCAGATAATCCAGAATATATGGGAGAGGAAATCCTGGAACAGAGAGAGTCTCCAATGGGGTTGAGGAAGGCCACCCCATTTTTCATGTAGCCAGAGAATCTCATTGAAGTCACCAATGCACAACCAGGGTACTACTCTAAGAGAGAAAGCAGGATACAAAGAACGCCAAAAGGCATTGTTTTGATTAACATGGGGAGTACCATACATCCATGAAATATTACAGTGGAAAGCCTCCGAAATGAAACAAACAGTAGTATTAATATAATTATCCGAGCTAGTTATACTGGAAACTTGGACAGAGCTGTCCCAAAATAAAGCGAGACCCCCACTACTCTGGCCTGTAGGATTAACTACAAACATGTGGTCAAATTTCAGTGTCTTCTTCCAATCTTGAAGAGTTTGTTCTTGCTGATGAGTCTCCATTATAAAAAGCATAGAGGGACTGTGACGTTGTATTAAACGTTTAAGATGTTTCCCTGTCAGGGTAGTCCCAAGACCCTAACAATTCCAAGACAGCAGCCTCATGGGGGGCCCGTGGCTGCATATGGCCAGCCACCGGTGCCAATTTCAGTAGTGGGACTATCATGGGAAGAGATAGTAGCAGGAGAAGGACTATCATGGGTAGAGATAGTGACAGAAACTGTGGGCAGTGTCAAGGGGTGTTGTGAACCCAACAGAGGAGCATTGGTACGCCTGAATTAAGCGCACAAAATTACCCTGCAAAAGACAATTGTTAGTATAGGATAAGCAGGGATCGTTCAGTCCGGGGATTGAGGGTACACCTGTAATTGCAAAAATAAATTAATAAAAGTAAAAAGTTTTATGTACAAAAATAACAAATAAAGAATTAAATTAATAAAAGTAAAAAGTTTTATGTACAAAAATAAAACAAAGAATAGAAATATATACAAGTTAATGTAAAAAGGGGGATTGGAGTTTTCAAAACGCAAACAATAATAAAAGAAAGAAAATGTTTCAATTTTTAGGGATTCCAAATCAGATGTATGGACGTTGAGAAGTTCGTAATCCACCACTAGCTAAGATAAGAGAAAGACAATTTAACCTAATCTTCAATTACTAAGGCATGTGAATGAAACCAATCAAGAACTTTAGGATCGCCGAGAAAGCCTTATTTTTCCCAAAATTACTTAGAACCGTGAACGCACTGCATCCTAAGCTTGCTTATATGCAATCAAGGTGTAGAACGCTACCCTATCAAATTAACTCATTAAGCACACATAAACACATTAAGCTCTTTGGAAAGATTGATTTTAGAGTACAAAACTAGTGAGGAACGCCATCCTAGCATGCATTCTATTTGTTTGATTTCACCTAACATGTAGGCTTTACTACTTGAGTGTTTTAAGACCGTGAACGCACTGCACCTGAAAACTAGCTCCAATTACATGCTCATATTTTAGGTGATCAATCTAAGACATAAACATATAAAAGATTTTATAAAACAAAACCAAACAAAGCATTCACAAAACCTTGTAATCGAAAAAGAGATTCAAAAGCTAAATATCCATCACATAACTAGGATTTCATACTAGTTCTCAACAAGAAAATTACTCACTCATAGTTTGGAAATCCAAAAAAAATAAAACCAAAAGAAATTACAAGGAAAAAGATAGAATTACACCATGAAGGGAGTGGATGATGAAAAGCTTGAGACGTTGATCTTGAATCTTGAAAGCAAGACTTCACTATCACGGCACAAGGTGGATGATGACGGCTAGGAGGCTTCATGGCTTGTTCTTCTCTTCTTCTCTTTGCTTGGAAATGCAGAAACTTGAAACTAGAGGATGGAAAGGAAAATGGAAAGGAAATGGAGAGACAAAGAAGATGGAATGGATGAAGGAATGTGTGTAGGAAAATGGAAAGAAAATGGAGAGACAAAGAAGATGGAATGGATGAAGGAATGTGTGGGAAAATGGAAAGGAAATGGTGAGACAAGGAGATGAAATGGATGAAGGAATGTATGTCTTAGAATGAGAGGAGAAGGTTTTTATATAGGGAAGAAAAAGAAGAGTGAAATGATGAGTGGAAGAAAAATAATGAAAGTGGATCTAAGTTCACTTGTAAAATATGGAAAAGATAGAGAAATGATGAAATGAAAGCAAAGCATGAAGGTGCAGCAACATGGAAGTGATGATGATCTATTAAAGAGATTGTAAAAGAAAAATATATCCAAGGAAAAAGAGAAAAGCATCTAGCTTTCTTCATGTGGGTAGGAAACATGAACATGTGAATATTGAGCTGTTTTTAGGTCAGTTTCTGCCCCTTTATTCCTTCAATTATTTCTCCAACAAGACTTCATTATATGCCTCCGACTTCTTCATATGAAATGTTCCAATATGAGTGTAGATCATCCTGACAAATTTTCAGAATTTTATTCCATGCGGTTGGGCCGAAAATGCTGCTGGACCTCTTACAGGTCCAGTTTTCCAGTTTTGCTTCTGCTGAAAATTGGACTGATTGTTTGAAGGCCTTCCACTCACAATTAGCTCTGGCACTCTTCATAAGAAATGATCCTTGGGCTTTCTAAAATGAATCTGGAAAGTTTCAACTCATTTGGAGTTCGGATGGTTAGTCTGCCACTCCTCATTTCTTGTCTAGCTCGCTTTCTCATTGGCTCAATTTCTCCAAGACACACTTTGTCAGGCCAAAATGCTCATTTTGGGGCCAAACAGCTCATTTCATCATCATCTACTCCAATGTACCTAAAAAATAGAAATTGAGTTAAAAATCGATTCGTTAAGGAATTAACTAAGCAAAATGTGAGGAATTAACTATTAAAATACCACATTAAAATGCTCCTATCAAGCATCATCAGTCAAATTGGTATCAGTAGGGGGACTTGAGATCAGAGAATTCTCAGTCTGGATGAGACAAACATCAACCATACCATCAAGTGTAGCCACAGTATCACTCAGAGGAGAGTGGTTGGTTGCAGTAGATGTGGGACCACCACCACGGGCAGAACGAGCACGACCACGAGCTCCACGCGCGCCACGACCTCTTCCACGACCACGACTGGTAGGGAGCTTTGGGATGCACTGCCTCCCAATGGACAGAATAGGGGAGGAGGCCGGAAGGATGATCTGCTCAAAAATGGACGGTGGAGCTAAAGATAGATCCGGTTGAGCTACAGTGGGGGCCGCAATTTTTGACTTCTTATTGACACGGGTAGAACTTTCCGGTACGTCCTCCGTCAAACGCTTGAGCCGGAGTTGATCTAGGAAGGCAGCAATCCCAGAGATAGTATGGTCAGTAGGTGGAAGTGGTAGTTGTGAGATTGAGTGGGTGATGGTAGGGAAGAGATCAGCTAGAGTGCCAGAGTGAGTGTGGTTATGTGGCTGGGGTGAGGTGTATAGTGGGGCAAATTGGGTCAGAGTTTGGGAGTGGGTATGGTGGGCCAGAAAAGGATAAGAGGGTGGATCGAGTGGGACAAATTCATTGAGAGAGTGGTTAAAAATGAATTGTGTATTCCCCAAAGAAATTTCTCCAGAGGAACCCAAGGTAGGGAAAGTTCGAGAGGCATTGTTATGGGGTAAGAAGGTATCAAGGGAAGTTTCAACCTCAACAATAGGTTCATTAACAGGGTCGACCTTAGCCTTACCTTTGACCGAATGGCCGACAGAGGAGGAAGCAACGGTCACCGAAATGGGAGAGTTGTTTTGGTGGGTATCAGTTGCGGGTGGGGAAGGGATGTCAAAAATGATAAGGGGCCTCGTAGAAGGCAGAGGGGGCACGTGAACGAGTGCTTGGGTTAGAGGAGAGCTTGGGAACTCACAACAATTTTGTCTGGTTTGAAAGCTCTGTCTTTCGAAGCGGTCCCAACCTCTCTCACTATCAAAAGAGGATCCATGAGAGAGATGTCGTGCAGCTGGGGTGATCATCCACACACCCAAACGATCTGCTCTGTGGAAGCGGGCCTGGTTGCAAAAACGTTCACTATGCCCCAAGCGGCCACAGTTGTAGCAGAAGAGAGAGATCCTCTCATACCGGAACTCCACCCAAGTGGGATTATTGGCTCCAGACCTGATCCAAACACCGGGAGTAAGGGGAAGAAGGGTATTTATGTTGACCCGTACCCGAAGAAAACCCCTCGATCCATTAATGGAGTCGGGATCTTCAATTGCCATCACCGAGCCAGCAACCGCACCAAGGAGATTGGCATTGGATCGAGTCATCTGCCCCCGAGGAAGTCCGTGGGTCTGAATCCAAATGGCCAGAGAATGAACCGGAACATCCTCAAGTCTTGCCTCCAAGGGCCAAGTATTGATGCTTATAGTGTGACCCATAACTGACCAGGGTCCTCTGTCCAGGATCAATTGGCCAGTCTCAGCCTCTATGGGTGTTATAGTGAAAGTACGGTTATCGCGAATGGCTTCGATATGGACTTCACCAAAATCAGACCACGCTCGAGTGAGGATCCGAATCACAGCAGCAGTATTGAGAAATTTATCAGCGATGAGGAAGCCCAGAAGGGTGGGAGGTTGTTGAGCTTGAGGGTCAGGTTGGTTTAGATCGATCACATGATCATCAGGGTTGATGTTTCCATCAGATTGCATGGCGCAAAGACGGAAAGTGGAGTACTTGTAAGGTGAAAGATGGAAGAGATCTGTGGGGGAAGTGTATTGGCTTCTTCGAGTATGGATTGTTCAGATGTAAGAAAGAGGTTGAATGTATTCTAATAAATAGGCAGATCCAGAAGTGGTGTTCATTGAGAAGCAGGGGCAATGAGGTGACCAAAATTAATGGTGGTGTGATTTCCCAATATGGCTAGATGGCCGACAGGGGAGGAGGACGGTGGGTGTAGCTGCAGAGCAGATTAAATTAAATTTGCTGGGAGACACAGAGAGAGTAAGATCCGGCGAGTGGTTTGAACAAGGATTTTTAGGGGCGGCAGAAAGCAAGCTAGAACTAGATTAAGCAGGGGAAGTAAAGGCTGGAGAGAGCAAGAACAGGAGGTAGAGAAGACGTGAGTGGGTAGGAGTAAAGCCCAGACGGCGGAGCAGGTATGGGGTAGTGATGGTGTTGGAGCAAGTTGCTTGGGTTTCACCGTTGCTAGTGGGTTAGATAGGGATAAGGTCGGAATTGCTCCTAGGGCTTCACTGTTGCTAGTGGGTTTCCACTGCAGGAAGTGGGGGGTTTCTCTATTCTAGAGAGAGACGCTCTCAACTTAGAGAGAATAATATTGTTGATCTCATAACATTAATTTGTAGAATCTTTGTGTAAACTGATTTGAGAAATTGGAGTAAGCTGTCTTCACACACTTTGAGGTCATGTACAACTTACCAACTACGGTTTAAGGTCAAGTACACATTACCCAAATTTCTTGACCCCAATCAATAAGTTGAAATGAAACTTTGTGTGTGAGAACTCTTTGATGGAAGTTGGCCTGAACAGATTGAGCCAATGAAAAAGCACATTGAGACTTCTTTTGTGTCAGACTTTAGTGGCTTCGTATTGCACTTCTTTTTGCTGGATATAAGTTAGCCTCGGGTCTTGATATTAGCTTCCAGTCACTCCAAAGTGGTTGTTTTGGCTGTGATGATATAGAAGTATTATCAAAGATGTTATACAGTATGAAATGTTATAAGCAGGAAAAATGTTATAAAATAGTTCATGTATGATTCTTAGCTGAAATGTTAAGATGGTGAGGTAGTACAGCAATAGATTAAAGCAGTTTGATTCAGTGTGTAAAAGTTTAGTGTGAAGTTAATCTACTTGAGACACGATCATATCTTAAGAAAAGTACAGTTTGTGCAATTTGATATGAATTTGTTTTCAGATTGTAAGAGTGGGAAAAGAGATATTCACCTTTATCCGAGAGTGAGCTAACACTGTGCTCAATCCTCTGTTGAGTCTTTTGCATATAGTTCTCTGCATATTTTGGAAGAACAACAAAAGCTTGAGAATATATATTAGGTGTTGATGATTATATGTCTAAAATAAATAATTTATGTTCAATTAAGACAAATTCACCGGGAAAAACACAGAAACCTGCTCAGCCATTGGTACCTCACCATTAACAACAGTAACCTTTGCCTGAGAACAGAGTTCATAATATTTGCCTCAGAACATAAGAGCCCTAGCTTGCATGCTCATTGTTGTTTCATCATGATTGAACCTGGTTGGAAATAGGTCAACTAATTCCAGACGCAATAAAAAAAATGGTACTTGTATGCTAACTTGAGAACCAACATTGCAAAGTAATTTTACTTGAACACCAAGAACAATGGATTTGATTCAAGTTCATAAAGCAGTCATATTATAAAACTACATGATGAACTGCATTTCAAGTTGTTACATGAAATGCATGTTCAGTGAAAGAAACCTAGATCGAACACACTCATCTTGTTTTATTGAAAGTTTACTGCAACCTATTATCAATGCATTAGCCTGTCTCTGGATGCGAGGGGAGTGTTGGTTTCATATATACAGTTCACACTAATAATTAAAACAGCTTTAATATTGTCACTGATATTTGTGCAGAATATTGATTTTTGATTTCAAATTTCAAATAGTTAATTTACAAACAAACACAATACTTATTTCATTTATTCCTCAGTTTTGAGCATAGAAAAGATAGACACAAATATATACAATACAGAAGAGAAATATACAGAAGATAAATTTTGCTGGCTGGTTACTCCAATGCTTTTTAACTTTACATGAAACAAATATTTATGTCCTTTGAATTTGATAAGAAACTAAAAAAAAAGAAAAGAAAAGCAATGTTTTTTAGTGTTTTTCAGTAGATTTCTGATTTAAAGTTTGTACAGATTCATTCAATTCCACATCTTAGTCTCAAATACAGACTCAGATCAGCAGGTTTTCATCAGTAGAAATATTTTCTCAGTGTTAAATCAGGATAGAAATTTAACGCAAACAGAATTAATAGTGTTGGCATGCAAGAAGGAGATAGGAGATGTCAGTATACCTTGAAATGTTTTCACCCTGAGACTTGTGAAGATGACTAAAACTGGAGGAGAAAGTTCTCTTATACGGTCTGTTTCAAACCCACGTGCAAGGTCTCCCCACGGACACTATCTGCTATGAATAGCACAACTCTGTCCGATTACTTTTTCTGCAAGTAGAGGAGCAAGTTATTGCATACCTAATCGAGATTGATAGTTCATAAAATCTTACAGATATAGATTACAACATCACGCTCATAGCAAAATTACAATCTAAGAATATGAAAGGTAGAGTGATATAAAGTTGGCAAATTGGGATCTATCTATAATATATAGAGCATGCTTGACGTGATAATATAGGAGGACAAAAGTAAGTCAGTAAGTTCCAGGTGTAGATATTGCATACATTTGGGCATATTACTGTGGAAACTCCTCTCAGAGCTTTCCTTAGGAATGGCTTGTCCCTTGAATCTCCAGTCAATGACTTCGTAAACAAAAACCACAACCATGTAATGAATGTTTGAAAAACAATGACAAAGAAATATGAATAAAACAACCAAAAAGACTAACAGAACATCCTTTCCCTCTCAAAAGGGGTAAATTTATATCAACTAATTCTCATCTACCTCAACATAAGTTCCAAATGCTTCAAGTGCAGCTTGCTTATCCTTCACCAACTCTTTTACTCTAGCTCTTTTGACAATCAACCTGTAACAAATTAAATCAGTTCATGATGAACACAATTACTTGAAGCAAAACCCACTATGCTTGAAGAAAATTATGAAAGCTTATAATCATATGAAATGTTACAGAAGATAGCTATTGGAATTGAGGAAAAAACAGAAGATAAACATACCAAGTAAAACGGAACGAAAATGAGGGTTTCTTCACTATCCATGTTTCAAGTGAATTGGATTCACCCACAAAATTTCAGTACACAAAATTACCTCAGTAGTAGGAAAAGAGCTAGATGTGTAATTACTAAAAGATAAACTTGTGCTGCTTAAACTTAAAATTGCAACGATAAGCATAGACCTTGTACCTCATCAAGATCAGTTAATCTTCTCTCCAAAGTAAAAGTATTCATGTTTAGTCCCAACCTCTCAAGTTCAGCTTCAAGTTCTTCCTGTTTTTTACTTATCGTATCTGAACTCATACAAACTCTACCATCATACTTCATTTTCTGTTCAGGAGATAATTCGAACATCTGTAACAATCATCCTGTGATCATCTGGTGTGCTGTTCCAAACAATACCCTACTAACATAAAAAATAAAAAATAAAATAAAAAATAAAATAAAAAATAAAGTAAAAAACAAACAAACAAAAAGAATTATAGGAAAAGCTGATAATGAATCTGAAAAGCATTTAGCTCACGTTTCCTCTTGAAAACCAGTACACATCTCAATCGGTTATGAATTAAGATTAACTATTAAATAGAAAACAAAGACAGCAAATTGATATCTAGATTAGATACACATTGATCTCTAAATCAGTAATAAAACATGGATACGTTAGGCCTCCAAATATTGAATAATCACCAAATTTATTTCATAGTCTAAAAATGCAAGACATTCATGAAAGAAAACTCTACTATTTATTTCAAACTTATTTCCTTAAGCTTCACACTAATGCAATACCCAGAAACAAAAAGTTAAGGATTCACTCATTGAGATGATTAAGTTTCATATGCAATGGAGGTTGCATGTGGCCTAGTTACAGCCTATACCATATCTCCATGATCATCTCTGCACAAAACTCCAAGAAATAGAACATTATAGAAATGGGTGGGAGAGACGGATAAAAAGGCCAACCTTGACACCCTTTGGTCCCATTGCATCTTTTACCTCCTTGGAGTCTCTTCCTGTCCATTTGGGAGTCTCGGGAGTCTTTCAATATCAATTTTCTGTCTGTCATCCTGGGAATTTTTCAGAAATTGCATGCTCAATTATTTCCTCTTTGAATTACAAACAAAAAAACTTGCACAAATTAGGGAGACAGTAAGTTAAAATAACTCTATCTACCTGCAAAAATTTCCCAAAAAAAGGAAAAACCAAAGAACCAAATGTTCAGATAACTCTTGGAGGCTTATCTGACCCATTTTCTTCTTACCAATTCTTTTCTGTTTTCCAAAGATTTCAGTATTAAACATCGGAAGAAATTTTGAGAAATTGAAAAATATCGAACCTTTGAGTCGATTCTAGTTTATCCAATCCACAACATCTCTAATTTCTCCCCCAAATCTTCTTTATGCTCCCAAAGAAACGAACTGAGCTGAACCCAGACATAAAAAATCCAATCGATACGAAACGCTCTTCTCTCCACCGATCTGAATCTCGCAGACTCCAGTCCCGTATGCTAATCTCAAACAGAATCAAAATTCCGAATCTTTCGACTTCTCCCAGCTCAACAGACAAAAAAAAAAAAAAATAGGAAGAAACTACCTCGACTACTTCTTCTACTGAATCAGAGGGGATCGAACTTGATGATGATGAGATTATGAGAACAAACTCTGGTTCTTCTTCTTCGTTGTTGTCTCAGCAAGCCCAAACTTGTTTTACTTTTCGTTCTGTTCTCCTCTCTCTCTCGGAAGTCGCGAGTTCCCTTTCTTCTTCGATGCGCTAAACATCAGCAGTTCAGCACTACTGTCAAGGTGAAAGAGAGGAGAGAGAAGAAATTACTGTGTCAAAGAGGTAATTTAAGAAAACATAGAGGGCAAAAGCGTCATTTTCCTGCTGCAGAATTTGTTCTTATCAACAAATTAGACTGATGAAATACAAAAAGGAAATTATTATATATTACTGAAATTGTGAAACAGTTTTTACACACTGTACATTTTAGTTCAAGTGCATTGAATTGGAACTGGTAGAGTCTTGCTAGCTATACAAAAATGTTATAAGTTAATCTAACAAAAGCTGCTGCTTGAGGTTGTTCAATATAGTAAGTGCTCCAATTGTTGAAAAGGTGATTGTTTGGGTTGCAGCTGCGGAAGATGTTGGAGTTGGTTAGCAAAAGTTGTTACTGGAGTCTGTTGAAAAAAAGTCATTGCTCCAGTTGGAGCTGTACAACATACTCTCCAACTAATTGGTTGATTGCACTTGTACAAAAAGAATAGTTGCTATAGTTGCAGCTGCAGCTGCACTGCTTCCAAAGAATTGTTCTGCTTGTTTTCCGATCAGCATAACTGTTGCTTGATTATCAGCATCCTCAATGGTCATGTGGACTCTGTAACTGCATGTAAAGCAGAAAAGTTATTTATTATTTTTTTATTTATATTTATTTTGTTATGATTGTTTTGAGAATAAGTTAAGAGTGGAAAAGAAAAACTAACTGCAATGTATAGTATAATAGGATTTTTAATATCATTCATTGTTACAAAATTAAGAAATACTAATAGTATAACAGTAAGGTATAAAATATTTAGTTGAAAACCACAAAAAGGAATACTGCATAGAAATTAAGTCACAAAGCTTAATAGAAGCAATGAACTCACCAAGAACAAAAGTTTCTTGAAATCATTGTAAATAAAACTCATAAAGAGTATCATCAATATCATAAGCATGAACAGAACTGAAAAAGTTCAGCAAGAATGTCACAATTTTTTTCAACAGACTCCAGTAACACTTAAACCCAATTTTGAACACAGACACCTAAACCCTAAACCCAATTTTGAAAACCTATCCCTGAAAATGATCAGATTTTTAATCACTTAAACCCTTCAAATCAGAGGTGTATTGTTTACCTCATGCCTTCAAAGAATACAAACTCATTATTCAATCTCAGCTCACACAAAAGAGCGAAACTTTTTTGGTTAATATAACACAATCACAAAGTCTTAGCAAAACCAATGAACAGCCAAAATGTAAATCCAAATCACATCCAATAATTCAACAGAGAGATACAGTGTTCAGATTTTTAGTAAAATTAGTGTAACTCCTTAAATTTCATAACTAAAAACAAAATTTAAAACTAATTAAGTTGGCTACCTTCTTGTGGTATTAATTTCTTGAGGAACAGTTTTAGTTGATTCAGATATGAAATGTTTACATACAGGAAAAAATACAGAGAAAAAAAACAGAAGGAATCAGAAAATATAGCAATGAATTCTGGTGAATTAACATAATCTAATTATATTTGAATTTATATACAAAACATAGCAAGGAACTCATGAGTTGATTGCTGCAAAGTTCAATGAACTTCAAAATTAAAAAAATAGTGGGAGATAGAGATAAAAGAGTTTAATTATTTTACCAGGGATGAGGTGTCTGTATGCCATGGTGTACACAAATGAGTTCACCACTATTTTCCTTTACTTTTATTTGTCGGAAACAGCTTGCCCATCCTTTATACCACCAACCATTATGTGTTGGAAATTTGCGGATTGAAGCGCTGCAATAGACAATCTCTTGTGTGATATGTATATATTTTGTTAGAATATAGTCAAATGTAGAATCTGTGTTGAACTAAATTTATAAACAATATTGAAAAAATGAAAGAAAGAAAGAAAGAACTGTTTACTCAAGTATGATTAAAATGTTTAAAGGAGGATATATGTTGTAATTGAACAATGATATATTATTTGAACAGTATATATGAGCTGTATAAATTTTAAAGCATTTTCTAAAAATCAACTTGCGAGCAAATTATAAGCAACTCAGATATACAGAATGTAAAAAACTATAGAAAGTACTGGAATTTACTTTAATTCTCATTCAGTATATTGCATAAATAGTGAACTGTAGGAATTAGAAATTTGACAAAATGAGCAGCATAAACAGGCAGAGAACAATTGAAATTGTAAAAGTTGTGACATTTAACCTCTGAAGTTCAAGTTCAAGCTCGGCCTCTAGTTACTGATCGACTTTGAACTCTCCTTAGCTTTCTGCTCATACGAATCTCTAACATCATACTTGTCCTTATTCTGTTCGGGAGACGTGTATAAACGTTATTCATGTAGCACAATTAAATTTCAATATATACACCAAAATAAAAAACTAAAGTTGAGCGGCATCAATCATCACCTGAAAATAAGCCTTGAGCCTCTTTTTGAGAATTGCATGTCCTTTTGTCAACAGTTGGAAAGCTCTCATGCATCTGAGATTGCATATATTGACACAGAATTAGTTGAAACTAACCATGTGAACTTTTGTGTGACATAAATTTATATACATACATACACTATCCATGTATATCTAGCTAATTGTGAATTAATTTAGGGATATACTATATCATGTTTATATGCTTAGTTACAGGATATGAAGTTCAGCTGCGCTCTTTTATAGGATTACCTCCATTTCCTGCCCAACAATATTCCCTCAATTCAACTAATCTAATGACCAGCAAGATACCAATGTTTCTGGGGTGTGTATTACAAAGGAGACCTTGTCAAATGAGTAGGGAAAAATACTGGAAAAAAAAAATGATGCCAATAAGACCATTGTGCAACACAGCAATATTCAAGCACATTAAAGAAGAATCCATCACATTTGACATTTGATATAAGAAAGTATATATCAACTGGCCTTTTTCATTGTTCTTCGACAAAAGGAGGTTGACATTTCGAATCAAACATCAAGTGGAATTGAACATAATTTGTCAAATAATGACATGAACCTGCAACTGGAGCCTCTTCACAGTCAACATTATCTTGCTCTTCATCTTCGAAGTTTTGACTTCATGCCAACCTGACGACTCTTTGCTGCTTCTTCTTCTCGTATTTTTCTTAAAGCAGCATAATAAGCTTTGAAATACTCATCCTATAAAACAACGAAGAAACAATTGAGTGATGTTTTGTACCTTATTGAAGCAAAATATGAGTTACATTCTTTCTGTTTTTTTTTTTTTTTTTTGTGAAGGGGGTGGGGGAGGTCTAACATCAAGGAAGAAAAGAAACTTGCATCTACATCTTTGACTCTATTACTCTATCTAAATTTCAATTGTGAAGTTCACACAATACATAGATATTATTGTATAGGAAGTAAACCCAGAAACTGAAAAGATGAAGAGCATTCGAGGAAATCAAGATTAAATTCCAGAATAATAGAAGCGGCCACCAAAAAATAAAAAACCTTCATAGTCAAATTCATCAAATTTCATACATAAAACAGATTTCAGCTGAAAAAGAGGAGCACAGTTTATGCCAAATGAAGAAATTAAAGAAGCAGGGAGTGAATTACTTACTGATAGAAAACACAAACAATACCCAGATTCAAAAGCATACAGAGCAAGAATTAGAAGAATTACCTGATCTAAGTATTTTGTTTGCCACTATAATGGAACTTGAATTCAGAATACTTTCTCATGTTTTGTTAACATGTATGAATACATGTATAGAACTCAAATCAACTATTGTAATTGCTCCCACTAAGGTCACTTAAACATTAAATGGAAATCGAGAATCTAAACAACAGAAACATACCATCTTGATTTACTTGATTGACGAACCCCAATGGAAAAGCAGTAGGGAAATTTTGTTCTCCAATAGAATCCTTTTTTTTCTAATTTTCTTTACCAAAATAAACTGAAAAGATACTTAAGAATCAGAAACCCATTATTACAACCAAGTATTTGAGAATGACAGAACATACCCAATTCAACTAAAACTAATCAGTTTCAAACAAAATCCAAGACAAAAAATTTGCAACATTTATAAGATCAATAATGTAAAGTAGGGATACATGTATTTACCAATATAGTATATCATTTCCAGTTCAGAATGATGATAGTGATTTAGGATCCAGAGAAGCTTCTCTAATCTGAAAGCAGATGACAGAGAATGTCAGCAAACAATCAAATTTAATCAGTAACATATGAAATGTAAGAATGAAGGTACACTATTCCTGGCAAGTGAAACAGGGGTAACTGAATGCTGGCTTGATTTACTTTCTTCAATTTACCTTTTTTTTTGGTTATTGGTATTGACCTTTTTCTGCTTTAAGGAATCTAAGATTAGGATGCTAACATAAGAATGTTAAACTCCAGAACCTATTTATTTTGAAACATTGTAGGAAAACCTACAGCTATACAGAACCAGATTTGTCTATTTCTTATAAATGAGAAAACAGAACAGAGAAGGAAATAAAGTTTATGATTTTATTGTAGCCTTCTTTTAATTATAGTATGCACTTTTACAATGTATAAATTCCTTTGGTTTTTGATTTACCATTGATAGTTAAATTAATAAAAAATTTATAAATAAGTTGGATTGATACAAAGTTTGGTATATAATTATCTATTATGCAGCAGAAATGTGTTATAAATAGTTTGTTGACTAATCTAATTCGTAAAACTTCTTCCAGAAGAGGCTCTAGCATTTTGAGAAGTAATTTCTAAGCATCATGACAGATAACACATGTGTATGCATACAAAGAATCTATTACACTCAATTCACCTACGAAAATCGATAAAACAGCAAGAAGAATGGAATTATACACAGAAATTTCACTTTCATACCACATATCTTTTTATCTGTGATAACTACACTAATAATCATTGATCACAATGTTCATTATACCACAACAACAGCAACACAATTGACTCCATACCTGAATAACAATAGAACATGAAACCAATAGCAAATAACAGATACAGGAACCATGGCAGAAAAACAATTGAGACTCTCCTTTGCATAGAACCTACAAAATCAAAACAAAATAATCATCAGCACCCCAAAACAAACAAATCACCCAAAAAAATCGAAACCATATTAATTGAAGACCAAAATTTTTCAAATCGACATGAAACATGAAACCCATATCCCTGAAACATGAAACCCATATCAATTCAAAAGCAACGACCGCAAAAACCCCAATGAAAACTCAAACATCTAGAAATTTTCAAATCGCCGAAACATCAAAATCTCACCTCCAAGCTCTTCCAGCCAATTACTCAAATCACAAATTCCACAACAAACAATATCCCTGAAACATGAAAACCCATATCAATTCAAAAGCAGCTACACGAAAAACCCCAATGAAAACCCATATCAATTCAAAAGCAGCTACACGCGTAATACCTTCGATGTTAAACCTTTCACAATCCACGCAACCAACAGCCGACCACTTATCCAAACCGAACAGAAACCAATCTCTTCCCTTCTTCCCGTGATGATCCCAACGATTTAATAGCTTCTAGCCTTCTATCGCCTTCCTCTGCTCTACTCCCTTCGATTGCACAAAGCCAACCTCACAATAGCCACTGTCGAATAACAACGCACTACACCAATGACACAGCGTATTTGACAAAAAAGACCAGGGGCAAAAGCGTCACTTCAAATCTGGCCTTAGGAACAGTGCTTAGGAACAGAAACTGACCTTTGGTATATAGTAAATTTGACAACCCACCGAAGCAGAACCGAACATAATATCCTGTCTCGGGCAAACTCCATCGCCGACTTCCCTCTTAGCTTGTCTGATTGATTAAAGGTACGATTTTCATTTATGTCGTCAATTAATTGCACGGAATTGATCATCTTGCTTCTGGTTGCTGTGCCCATTAATTGCCTTGTGTTTCTCTCGCCGATGTTTTTTTTTTTTTAATTTTAATTTGAACGATACTCTTTTTTTTTTTTTGAAAGGTTGAACGATACTCTTAAGAATTGGGAAATCCTCCAAATTCAAAGATTTTGGCTCAATTTTGGCAAATTCTTTAGCACCTAGATTTTAAAAATCAAGACTTGTTTGACGGAGTTGGCTTAGGAATGACACTGAGGTTTGAATGGGGTTACAAAAGTTGGGGGAATTGATTTAATTGGGTTTAAGTGAAGATAAGAAGACCATTCTGATCAGACTGATTTGCGGTTTGAATGGGGTTACAAAATTTTTGGGAATCGATTTAATTTGGGTTTTAGTGAATTTAAGTAGACCATTCTGGTCAGATTGAATTGCAAGCAAAAGAAAGTGAAATCAAACACTGGATCATTATCAAATATGTTGTTTGATGAGAGAGTTGCAGGAAAAGGACAATTCTCAATTAGGCTTCAGACTTACTCCTAGCGACAATTCTCTCAATTCTGATTTTCACCGCCTCATTATTGGTATAAACAGGTAGGAGCTAAAAGGGATCTGAGGAAAAAGAAGATTCTCCTTCTCGGGGCCTGGGGCTTGGCTTTGTTATCAGCTGGTGCTTCTTCAGAATTGAGGTTGGTTTTTTCTTCTGGGTTCTACTTGTTATGCTTGAGTCATTATTTTTCATTGGATTTGTACGCAGCGAACTGTTTTTTTGTAAAACTGGCCTAAACTGGCCTTTTGATTCTTTACCTGTTTTTTGAATTTTTTGATGAAGGGTTGTTTCTGTTTTTGACTCTTAGGGTTTTCTTGAAAATAGACGAAAGATGTCAAGCAAGGCAGAAACTGAGAATGAAGAGGTTTTGGGGCTCAAAAAGGAGGTCTGTGATTTCTCTGGTTTTTTGTAAAACTATCATCATTTAGTATACTTAATAACTAGTGTGTGCTTGCGGCCAGATTGTGGAATGCCAAAAGGAAATGCAGGTGCTATTGTATGAGATATCATTGTGGTCTCAGGAATGTAAAGGCATGGAGCAGTTAAAGGAAGAATATGTAACTAGCCTGAGAGAAAATATAGAAAGGAATGTGAGGGATCATTGTGAATCTGAAAAGGCAATCAAGAGTCTGAAGGCATCTTTGGACAATGAGTTGGAAAATAAATCCAAAGTACGACTTATCCTTTTTGCAGATTTATCTTGTGTGTTTGAAGGGAAAACCACCCATGTTTTTTAAACCTGAATTCTGAAGCTTGTGGCTTGCTTGTTTTTGTTTACAGCTTGAGAAGACTTTGAAAGAGAAGCAAAAGTATCTTAAACACAAAAGAGAATCACAGCTTCGGTTGGATGAGCTATATAAAAGTTTGTCTGATGATGAGTTCGACGATGATGTGTCAGACGATAGTGAGGTCGAAGAGATGGAGAAGAAACTGCTGAACTTGAATACTTTTTGTTCTGCTATGTACTCTACTCTCCAATTGGGGGAGTCCATTGGTGAACTTCACACAACATGCTCTACTGTCAAAGATGCTAAGGTAATATATTCTAAGGATTGAAATTAATATCTTTTACACAATTCCAATATGTCACATCCTCCAGAAGCTGCATGTACTCCCTCCCTCATTGTACATGTTTTTATTTTTTTTATTTTTTTTCATGAACTGAAATTTGCTTCTTGAATGAGGCATAGACGACTTCTTATGTATTTTTGTTTTATTGGTGAAGCGTGATCATGTTGGCGGACAAAATTTGCGAAAAAGGAAAGGACGTGCAAAAAATCTTCAAAAGGAAAGAAGTTTTGAAACCCTCGTGACATGAAAATGATGAGGACTGATTGGAGCATGTTGGACGTGGGTGGTTTGCACTTAACGGCATTTCACATTGTTTAAACTAAAAATTTCTGGTATGTTAAAAAAATTAAATAAAATAAAAATGAAAAATAAAATTTCTGGTTTAATGTGTTTGTTACGGATAATCTCTCCCTTTTGTTTCTTGTATTTAGGTTAATTTGTCTTGAGCAGCTGTACTTTTTTTTTTTTTGAATAAATGGGGACCAAACGGCCCAACAGCAAAGAAGAGAAAAAATTACACTCAAGGAGCTACCGTCCTATATCTAGGATATTCACACAAGTCATCCAACAAGAAGGAAGCAACTTGTGGAGGAGGTTGCTCCATAACAAGCACTCAAATCTCACCATCCACTCCAGATTTAGAAAGTACATCAGCAACTTGATTAATCTCACGATAAATATGGCTAACTTCATAGTGAGGAAATTGTCTAATCAAAAATTGGCAGCGGTCAATAAGAGTTTTAGAAGGATGTAAATCATTCACACCCTGCTTGATCATGTTAACTAGAACTTCAGAATCACTTCCAACCATCAGATACAGGCATGAAAGATTATGAGCCAATCTTAAACCAAGAAGACCCCATATTTCAGCATTAAGAACAGATCCTCACCCCAAATTAGCACTGAATCCAGAAAATCCAATTACCATAGTGATCCCTTAAAACTCCACTAGCTCCAATTTGAGCAGTTGTACTTTAAATTACATACTCTGTCATTGGTTTCTTACTTTCTTATGGTTAAACTTGCACTTTCTTTTTAATCGTCACAAGAATCGCCAGAAATTGCTTTAAACAGTCGGAAAGCATGAAGCTTTACAGCTTCGATTCTCCTTCCTTGCTCCATGATGGGACGAACCAAGAGATGAGAGAGGTCATCGTTGATAAGGCGAGTTGGATGCACAGTTGCGCTTGAAGACATATTTCTGGTCGGGTCATCCTCCTGGGTGTCCGACTTGAGAAGATTGTCTTCTTTTTTTTTGGTCCGAGGGTTGAGAAGTTTGTCGATCAATAGCCCATATATACCTTTTTCAATAAATAAATAAATTGCCGGGTTCAGATAGCACCTAGACCTGTAAATGGATCGGATTTGGATCAGATCGACCTAAATCTAAATCCGTTTACTTAAAAAAAAAAAATTTCGATCCAAACCCGCTCTGTTAACCCAGGGGATCATTGATAACTCGATCCAAATCTGTATCCGCCAGATTAACGGATACCCGATCCGCTAATCCAACCTGTTTATAATTTTAAATATTTTAAAATTTTAAATAGTAATATTAAATTTATATCATGATACCTCATAAAATATTAATAAAGTATTAAAACAACATGAAAAGTATCACCAAAAGTAGAATTACATTATTGTTTCTGGTGGCTTTCTCCGGGTACCTCACACAGAATGCTATACCGTCTGGGGCACCGATCGGCTCCTAAATCCTGTATCAAGAACACAACGTTAGAGGGATAAACTGTACCGGACGGTTTATACCTCTCCGATGCCTGAGTGAGAAACTTGATAGCTGTGTAGAGTAAATTGTGGATAAAGGAGTTATTACCTGTCAAAGGTGGTTGTGCTATAATCTTTATATTCAAGCGTGGGAAGGGAGTCTCCCCTATCCTCGATGTGGGACACAGGTTCTTCTGATGCCATATCAGTCTTGTATTTGTAAAATAGATGGGCTGTGCTGGCCTTGCCCCGGGCCCTGGGTGCCCGGGGTGGCACCTTATGTGAAGCCCGCCATGGTGAGGTGTGAACCCGGCCCATGGCGTAGTACCTGGGAGTACCGATGGGGCTCAGGGTCTAGTGTCAAACCTAGTTGAGACTCCCTAGTATGTACAATTATCAAAATTCTTAATGCTTCTCCAAATCTTGGGTGATGGACTGTCCCTTAGATTTCTGCAAAAAAATTGTATTAGAAATTCTTCATATTTTATATTTTATATTTTTAAAAAATAATAATATATTAATAAAAAATAATATTTTATTATTACAAAAAGGGGCCGGATCATTAACTGATGAACAGTAACTTTAATTTTTCGCTTATAACTTTCGCATACGAACTCCGATTTTAGCGTATCACATATGCACGCGCTCGGTTTAACGTCCTCTACAACTTTCATGAAGGAAGTTTTCTCAAATTTTGGCCCGATCAAAAAGTCAACTTTTAGGGCCACTAAAAAAAACCGAATTAGGGTAAAAGTGAAAGTAGTTGTCGTTTACCGTCCAAATGACTAGTAAACAGGTAAGTGAAGATACGGGATGTTACACGTTGAACCGTTATGATCCGAATCCATTAACCCTTTTACTTAACGGATCAAATACAGATTTAGGTCGATCCGGTTACTGTTCACGGTAACTTTCTATAAATAGTTGAGTTACTGTGGTAGATTTCCATTTTCGGAAATCTATCGAATTTTCTCTCTCTTCTTCCTCGATTTCCTTCCCCTTCTGCTCGTTTTCTTCCACCAGCGAATTCTTCCGTTTCCGGCCACCCCACGACGGAATCCGGGCACCGGCAGGCTCGCCTCCTCCTCCTTGTCATGCCTGGGGTGGTGTTTTGCGGTGGCTCGGCCAGAAGAGCTCGAAATTGAGCCGCGAAGTTTACTGTAGCTGAACGGAGGTTTCGTCGATTTCCGGCGATTCAGACAGTTTCCGACCACCAAACCACTATCGAAGGCGCGGTTTTCGCCAAGGATCGTTTTGCCCCTAGCCTTGAGCCACGTTTTGCAGTGTAGAAGGAGAATCAAGGAGAACCCGATTCTAGGGTTCTTGGGTTTTCTGGGCTCGTGTTCAAAGGCCAAATTGGAGCTATTCGAGGTAAAATTGGAAAATGTTGTGAACATGAAAAATGTTGGGTCTGATGAGTAGGTTGCGCTGCCGAAATTTGGTGACCATTGGAGGTGGTGGCCACCGGCGCGTGAGCCCCACCCGCCGCCATTGTGGGTGGCACGTGGTGGCATGTAGGGCAGTGTTTTAATTCCGGTTTTTAGCCCATTAAATCCTATAAATTGTGTAAGCTTGTATGTGAAGTTTGGTAATTTTTGGAGAAACTTGGAATTAATTATGAATTTATGAAGTTTGGGTTTCGGTTATCGAACTACGAGAATCCGACCGTCCGATATCTCTCGGTTCTGCCTTGGAACCTTTAAATTAACGAATTGGTATTAGTGGTATAATTTGGGCTGAATCCGAGGAGAATGGGAGATGTAATTATGAGGAATTGATTTTAGGAATCATATTAAATTGTTGAATAATTATTCACGGAATATGATCGTGTACAGGATGACGTACCGAGCTATTGCTCAATGACGGAACTCGAATGCTTGATCGTCAGAATAGTACTGTGAGTGGACTTTTGTTTTTAAGTAAATGATGCATGCATTTATTTTGAAATTATTGGTTTATTTAATTATCGTTTTATTTATCGAACATGATATTTTGTCTTGGATTATAATTTGACATTGATTTTTCATGAGTTTCGGATATGAACTTATTATGCTCGGATTTGGGATTTATGATCTAAGTTCGGAAATATGATTTATTGTCGGAGATTATTTATACATTATTTTCAATTATGATTCGGAAATGGATTTTGAGCCTTCAATAAGTATCTCCGATATATGGCTTTTATTTGAAAGCATGATTTTCGACGAATTATTTCCGAGGTGATTTCCGGAATTATGCTATTTATATTATGTTTCTATTCGTCGATTTGAGATTTCTGAAAGATTTTCGAAATGGGATTTCGATGGAATTAATTCTTGTTTATGTATTCGATCTTTGGTTTTGGCATTGGGAATGCCTTAGTAATGATTTCGGTTTGAGAATTATCATTTTGTTTGATCTCGCCGTTCTGCTATTGATTTGAGATACTCCTGACGTGTGGGATACGTCGTTGGAAATTCATTTGCAAGAGATGGGGAAGCCTTATGTATTTATGGATTTACTTGGTTTTTGGATTTCTTTTGCCATACTTTGGGTGACTTATCATTGCTAGCTTTGATCTTCCGCCTTTGTGGAGAGGTGATGGGATCACCGAAGCCCTCCGCCTTTGTGGGGCTGGTTACTGTCTCTGTGACAGTAATTCTGAAGCCCAGTATCCTCTCGTTACACTTAGTGGCGTAAGGGTATATTACGGGAGTAATGGGAGTACTTTAGCCTGGGAGGCTATCACCCGAGCCTGGGAGGCTCATTAGTATGACTATCATCTTCCTCTACTCATTGTATTATTGCTGGGCTAGCGGGGTCTAGTCCGATTTTCACTGTAGCCAGCGAGGCTGGTTTTATTTCTTTTCTTGAGAAACGAGATTTCCGTTTTTCATTATAATTTTTGAATGTTGTGACTAGGGAGGCTAGTCAGTGTATCGTTTTGAAATTCTTGGTTTTAAAGCTAAATGTGTTTTCTTATTGCGGCATGCATCGGGTTTCTTAAAGAAATAAATGTGGGAAAGTTTGAAATCTTTTTCTTTTTAATTTGTTTATTTTTGTCCACTCACGCTAACGTTTTTACGTACTTTTCCCTGGGCCCTTCGGTTTTCAAATGCCCAGTTTGTAGGCGAAATTAGATGAGGTCGGGCGTACATGGAGTCGAGGCATAGCCAACAGCATTGCTTCCGCGTACTCATTCTATTTCTGTGTTCTTTGTTACCTAATGGAATAGTATTGCTCTGATAACCTGTGAAATTAATCATGTAATGTGGGTTTAGACTGTGATTTGTGAAATTGGAGTTGTGTTTTGGGGAGCAGGTGGCTCCAGGAGGATAAGGATGGGTTGATTTAGAAGTGTAAATGTTTTCCTACAGGTTTTGGGTAGCCTACTTTTAGGGGAAGTTCTGCAAAATTTTTGGTAGAATTTCTTCTAAGGTGGGTCCCGCAGGGCCACTTCGGATTTCGGGGGGGGGGGGGGGGGGGGGGGAATCCGGGGCGGGTCCTGTCAGTTGGATCAAAATTTTCGATCCAAACCCGTCCAATAATCACAAATCTGGAGCGAGTCCGGATCAAAATCACTTTAAAATTGTTTTCTAATAATTTTTTTTGTTTGGAGAATATAACAAATAAATAATTTTTATAATTCCGAAACTTCTAAAAATTGTAACAAATAGCTCTGGGGTCAGCAAAAATTCTCGAAAATTCTCACAAACTTGATGTGACGTGTACTTTAATATTGTGTCTCAAACTTTATATTCATTAACGGTCTAGCTAGCCATTCGAAGTAGGGCTGGGCACGGTCCCAAACCGGCACTGGTTTTACAGGGACCGGGATCTTGCAGTTGCAAATAACAAGGACCGGTCAAAACCCAAACCGACAATGGTTTTACAGGGACCGGGAGTCTTACTTCGGGCAAACACTCACCAAGTCACCATGGCAGCAGGTTCCATTAATCCAAATAAGCCTCAATATACACTGATCTTGTAATTCTTGTCATCTTGAGCTGTTTCCAATTTAAAAGCTTCATCGAAACAAAATCGAAATAGAGACAAAATAAAAATCAACATACAAAATCAATTAATCAAAAATTCAAAATAGGGAAATCCAATCAAGAGTTCAAGACTAGTAAACTGTGAAGGCATTAACAGAAATGAGAGGTGAGAGGTGAAAATCAATTCTCATAGCCACCGAAATGGCGAGCAGAGTCTGGTACCTGGTAGTCTTCCTCAGGCCTCCTCCTTATCCGAGACAGAAGGCGGTAGCAAAGACAGAAGTCACAGAACTCACAGAAGTGTTGGAGACTTGGAGAATTGGATCTTGTATTTGCAAAGCACCTCGAGGTCCCCGTAGAAATCGGCGTCGACTGAGACTCCAAGAGAGAGGTGAGAGGCGTTTTGATTGCCGGAAGATTGGTGGTCGGTGGACTGTAGTTAGATCGAGGTGAGAGGCGGAGCCGCGAAGAGGTGAGAGGTGAGACTGTGGTCTGTGAGAGGCGGAGAAGGGAGAAGACTCGAAAACTAGAGTTGTTGACTCGTACAACTGATTTAGGAATTTAGGGTTGTTGACTTCAACAATCACGTGTGGTCATGTTTATACTAATAGTATAGACTTCAAATATTAACGTATAAATGGAGGACACATACACATGTTCGGGTTTTCTGGTCCACGAAGTCAGCGAAATTCAAGGACCGGGACCGGACCTGCACTCTGAGGACTGGGACTGAACCGGACAGAAATCATTCATTTTCAGTGTAAAACCCAGACCAGACCGGCCGGTCCGGATCGGTTCGTTACTGTTTTTCGGTCTTTCGGTCATTTGTGCCCACCCCTAATTCGAAGTGTGAGTTAGTAGAAATAAGAAAAAAGCCTAAGTCGGCTGGCCGAGTAGATCGATGTTATAACTATTACAAAAATTTTTGAATTCTTAACCCGAAAGTCTAAATGATGTACTTTGTTTCATCTAATGGATGGTTTTTAATCTCATGATCCAACTTTGCTCTTGCTCTTTGAAGTGTGTGGTAAAAAAAAATAGGGGAATTAAACCTCAGTCGGTTGACCGAGTGGATCGAAAGTATAACTCTGATGAAGTTTTTTGAGTTATGAACCCAAATCCTAAAATAATGTAATTGTCAAATCTAATTGACAATTTCTCAAGAGCACGATACGATGATGCCCTTGCTCTTTGAATGTTGTATTGAGAAAAAAAATACGGTTTTATTTAAACTTAATCGGTTGACCGACTTGATTCAAGTCATAACAATGACAAAATCATCAAAATTTTGAACCCGAAGCCTAAAATAATATATCTGTCACTTGACTCACTTCTAAAGGTAAGCCTCCCAAGTGCAAACTTCGATGACACCCTTGCCCTTTAAAGCTTGAAGTGAACAAAAATAGGGTTATTAAGCCTTAATCGGTTGACCGAGTTGATCCAAGTCATGACAATAATATAATCGTCCAAATTTTGAACCCGAATCCTAAAATAATGTATCTGTTACTTCTAAAGGTCGGTCTCCCATGTGTACGATCCGATGACACTCTTACTCTTTGAAGCTTGTAGTGAACAAAAATAGAGTTTTTAAGCCTTAATTGTTTGCCGAGCCGGTCGACATCAAAACAATGATGGAATTTTGTGAATTTTGAACCTGGAGCTTGAGATAATATACTTGGAACATCTGATGGAAGGTTTCTCAAGTGTGCGATCCGATGAAGCCCATGCCCTTTGAAGCTTGTAGTGAATAAAAATAGGGTTATTAAGCCTTTATCATTTGACAGAGTCGATCGACATCATAACAATGACAAATTTTTCTGAATTTTGAATTCGAAGCCTAACATAATGTACTTGGCATATCTGATAGAAGGTTTCTCAACTGTACTATATGATGAGGCTCTTGCTCTTTGAAGTTTGTAATGAACAAAAATAGGGTTATTAAGCATTTTTATGTTGATCTGATGGAAGGTTTCTTAAGTGTACGATCCAATGACGCTCTTTCTATTTGAAGTTTGTAATCGTTTGACGGAGTCGATCGACATCATAACAATAATGTACGCCCGAAGCCTAAAATAATGTACTTGGGACATCTAACAGAAGGTTTCTAAAGTGTAACATATGATCACGCCCTTGGCCTTTGAAGCTTGTAGTGAAAAAAAAAAAGGTTATTAAGCATTAATCCTTTGATCTAGCTAATCAACATCACAACGATGACAGATTTTTTCTGAATTTTAAACCCGAAGCCTAAGAAAATGTACTTGGCACATCCGATTGAATGTTTCTCAAGTGTACTATATGATGAGGCTCTTGCTCTTTGAACCTTTTTTTTTTTTCATAAAGAGGATCAAAGGATTTCACTCCTACCCCCATGGTGACTCGAACCCATGACCTCGATCTTAGATAGTGGGCGCTCTAACCACTGATAAGGCTCTTGCTCTTTGAAGCTTGTAATGAACAAAAATAGGGTTGTTAAGATTTAATCCTTTGACCGAGGCAATTGACATCCTAATGATGACTGATTTTTTTCATTTAAACCCAAAACCTAAAATAATATATTTGGCATATCTGACGGAAGGTTTCTCAAGTGTACTATCGAATGACGCTCTTGCCCTTTCGAGCTTGTAGTGAACAAAAATAGGGGTTATTAAGACTTAGCCATTTGACTGAGCCGACAACATAACGACGACGGATTTTTCCCAATTTTTTACCCAAAGACTAAAATAACGTACTTGGCACATCTAACGAAAGGTTTCTCAAGTATACGATCTGATGACACCCTTAACCTTTGAAGGTTGTAGTGAAAAAAATATAAGGTTATTAAGCCTTGACCGCGCCGATCGATATCATAATGATGACGATTTTTCCAAATTCTGGACCCGAAACCTAAAATAATATACTTGGCATAGATATCTAATGGAGGTTTGGCAAGTTTACGATCCGATGATGCCCTTGCCCTTTGAAGCTTGTAGCGAACAAAAATTGAGTTACTAACCCTTAATCGTTTCACCTAGCCGATCAACATCATAACGATTATGGATTTTTCTGAATTTTGAAACCGAAGCCTAAGTTAATGTACTTGGCACATTTGACAAAAGTTTTCTCAAGTGTACTACCCGATGAGGCTCTTGCTTTTTGAAGCTTGTAGTGAACAAAATATAGGGTTATTAAGCCTTAATCCTTTGGCCGAGCCGATCGAGAACCTAACGATGATGGACTTTTTTGAATTTTGAACCCAAAACCTAATAATATACTTGGCACATCTAACGGAAGGTTTCCTAAGTATGCGATCCGATGACAACCTTGTCCTTTGAAGGTTGTAGTGAAAAAAAAAAAGGGTTAGTGAGCCTTATTGTTTGACCGAGCCGATCGACATCATAACAATGACGGATTTTCCAAATCTTTTACCCGAAGCCTAAAATAATGTACTTGACACATTTGACGGAAGGTTTATTAAGTGTACGATTCAATGACGCCCTTACAGTTCGAAGCTTGTAACAAACAAAAATAGGGTTATTAAGCGTTTTTATGTTGATCGAGCTAATCAACATCATAACGATGACAAATTTTTCTGAATTTTGAACCTGAAGTATAAAATAATGGACCTGGCACATTTGACAGAAGGTTTCTCAAGTGTATGATCGGCTGACGCCCATGCCCTTTGAGGCTTGTAGTGAACAAAAATAAGGTTATGAAGCCTTAGTCGTTTGACCGAGCCGATCAACATCCTATCAATGACAGATTTTTCCTAAATTTAGACATGAATCCTAAAATATTATACTTGGCACATTTGACGGAAGGTTTCTTAAGTGTAAGATCTGATGATGCCCTTGCCATTTGAAGCTTGTAGTGAACAAAAATAGGGTTATTATGCCTTAGGCGTTAGACCGAGCCGGTCGACGTCATAACGATGACAAATTTTTCCCAATTTTAGACCCGAAGCCTAAAATAATGTACTTGCCACATTTGACTGAAGGTTTCTCAAGTGTACGATCTGATGACATCTCTACCCTTTGAGGCTTGTAGTGAACAAAAATAGGGTTATTAAGCCTTAATCATTTGACTGATCGTGTTGTTACTTTTGAAAGTCTATATATTTCTATAGGACTAATTTCAGTTTACCCCCCCTGAGGTTAGGGGTCGTCATCATGTTAGTCCTTCGAGTTTCAATTTAATCAGTAACACCCTTGTACTCTCCAAATTCATCAGCCGTGTCCAATTTCTACTATTCCGTCCAATTTAGACCGTTAAGTTTGACTTTTGAGGGCTAAAATGGTCATTTCTAGACAAATTTTTTTTTCTTTTTTGTTTGTTTTTTTTTTCTGTTTTTTTTCATTTAATTTTTTTTTCCATTTTTTTTATTTTCTTGTTTTTTTTTCTTTTTCTTCTCTTATTATTATTATTATTTTTTTATAACTTTGTCTTCAACCTATACACCACAAGTTATAATAGGTTTATAAAAAAAAAAAAAAACTCTAGGTGGTCAAAAAGCCGCTCGCTGGTCTACGATATTTGTGATATATCTCCGATAAAGCAAAGAATTTTAGGATATATCTGTAAAATATAATAGGTTTATAAAGTGGAGAATTTTAGGATATATCCCCAATAAAGTAAAGAAATATCTATAAAATATGATTAAAATAAATAAATACATATATTTCTTCACTTGATTGGGGATATATCCTAAAATTCTTCGCTTTATCGGAGATGTTCCACAAATATCGTAGACCAGCGAGCGAAGAATTTTAGGATATATCCCCAATAAAGTGAAGAAATATCTGTATTTATTTTTTTAATCATATTTTACAAATATTTCTTCACTTTATTGGGGATAGATCCTATTATTCTTCACTTTATAAACCTATTATATTTTATAGATATATTTTACAAATATATCCTAAAATTTTTCGCTTTATCGGAGATATATCACAAATATCGTAGACCAGCGAGCGACTTTTTAACCACTTAGATTATTTTTTTTTGTTTTTATAAACCTATTATAGGGTTTATTTGTAACCAGCCAGCGAAAAATTTTAGGATATATTTGTAAAATATATCTATAAAATATAATAGGTTTATAAAGTGGAGAATAATAGGATATATCCCCAATAAAGTGAAGAAATATTTGTAAAATATGATTGAAAAAATAAATACAATTATTTCTTTGTTCAAGGAAAACCTAATTTGTGTTTAGCCCAAACTCTAGGTTACTTGACCTAGTGGTAATAGGATTTAATTAGAAGGATCTAGAATCCTAATCAATGTAGAATTACTTTCCTTGTATGATTGAGATTCTATGCATTGTAATCCTCTATATAAAGAGGCCCCTATTATCAATGAGAACACACAGAAAATTCCTCCCAAATTCAGTTTCTCTAAAACACGTTATCAGCACGAGCCCTAACCCTGAAACAAATAGCCAAACCCTGATTCAAGAAGCTAAAAACCTTGAATCCGAATACAAATCGTTGAAGCCTTTTCTGCCTCCACCTCACAGCTTAAAGGAATCGATCTCAGGAGTCCAGAACCGGCAGCCCCACCCCAAGAACCGGCCGGAAACTTACCGAACCGGCCACCGGAAGCTCCATACAACTCGCAGCAAATATTCCACCGGTTCACCATCTTCCGGACCTTCAAATTTCACCAAATTTTGATACCAGAAGCCCATTGATATGAAGTTTCAGGAACCGGAAGAAAAATTGCAAAAACCGGCCTAAAAAAGCGTGAACCGGCCACTTGAGCTGCTGCATCTTGAACCGGCAGAAAAGAAAAGAAAAGAAAAGAAAAAGAGAAAGCAAAAGAAGCCCAGAAGCCCAGAAGGACAGAAGCCCAAGCCCAAGCCCACTGACGCAGACCCCACGGCCACGTCAGCACCCTGACCCACTGCCACGGCATCACAGGGACCCACTGCCACGTCAGCAACAGGGACCCACAGCCACGTCAGCAACGGTCAACGGTCAACAGTCAACGGTCAACGGTCAACATTCCGGTCAACACTTTTCCGGCCAACTTCCGACCACTTTTCCGGCTAACTCCCGGGCACTTTTCCGGCGACTTTCCTGCCAGCTATAGTAACTCACTGCTACAGTACTCCGGCAGCTACAGTACTTCCGGCGCTACAGTAACTTCCGGCGACAACTTTTTCCGACCATCTTTTTAAGGTACTTTTTCTAAAAGTTCCCGTTTTTGAAGTTTTATTTCAATTTCTTCTTCTTTTCTCGGGGACTTCCAACATCCCTTCTTCTACACCCCTTTCTTCTTCATAGGGGAGACCAATAGCCGAACTGTGGGGGTTCGTGCTCACTCCAAGCTTGGAGCTTGTAGAGTCCTCCAAACTTAGAGTTTGTTGAGAAGAAAACGATCGACCACATACATCGTTGTTTCGATCTAATCCAAAAACCCCTCTTGGAATCGGATTTTCTTAGAAGCGACTACGCTCAGAAAATCTCTAATTTCTTGGAAGCGACTACGCTCAGAAATTTAATAGTTTTTCGTGGTAGCCCTTTCGCTCCGAAACTAACCCTAATCTTGTGTTGTTTTTCAGGATGAGTAACCTGAACAAGTTAAACTTCGTTCCACTAGAAACAACTGGCGCAGGATACCATAGGTGGGTCCGAGATGTGCGCCAACATCTTAAGGCTGATGGACTTCTGGGAGCCATCCAAGAGCCTGGTCAGAACGTGCTCTCCATTGAGCAAGCTACTGCTTTCGAAGCAAAACAAGCTAAAGCCATAATTCTCATGACAAGGCACATGAATGACGCGCTCCAAAATGAATACCTCAATGAGGAAGACCCAAGAAAGCTATGGGTAGAACTTGAGCAGCGATTTGGCAACGTTCGTGACTCCCTGCTTCCTGATTTAGAAGTGCGATGGCATAGCCTCCGCTTTTGTGATTTCAAGTCTGTGCTTGATTATAACTCGGAAGCTCTTCGTATCAAGTCTCTGATGGAGTTTTGTGGCCAAGCCATAACTGATACGATGTTAATCGAGAAGACTCTCTCTACCTTCCCCGTCTCTACACTGATGATTTCAAAGAATTATCGGATTGATGTAAATGCAGGACGTATCACAAGGTTTCATGAGCTCATTGGCGCCATGAACGTAGCTAAAAAGCACGACAATATCCTTGTGAAGAACTATAATGCTAGGCCCGTGGGAACTAAGCCTATTCCGGAGTCTAACTATAGTCGCGCCCCTAATGGAGGACGTAAGGAGCGAAACCCAAAGGATAAGGACAATTCTGGACATTCTGGTCCATATGTTCGCCCTAAAGAGGAAGGAAATCGCCAAGAGAGGCGTGCACGGAACCGTGGAGGTCAACGTGTGAAGAGAGAGAGAGGCGGAGCCTCCGACCATGGTGGTAACGCCACCAAGAGGATAGGTCGTCCAAATCGCGCCCCAATGGCGCCTCGATCAAGGGAGCCTGACCATAATGATGTTTGTTTTCGATGTGGATCAACTGAACATTGGGCCAAATCATGTACCGCACCCCAGAATGTTGCAAACGCATACAAGACGTATCGTGAAGCAAGGGAAGCGAATTACATGGCACAAGAAGATCAAGATGGCGATCTAGATCTAAGGGTGGAAGACTACAAGGATCAAGACCCAGAAACTGGCGATTTTGATTAAGTCTTTTTATTTTCCAAGAGTTGTAGGCGATTGCCATATTACTTTTTATTGGATTAGATTTTCTTTGATCATAGAAACAATGATGTATTCCGTTGGCTTATGAATAAAATTTCGAGTTCTTTTCATTATGACTCAATTTTGATTCTGAGCATATGACTTTGTGACTACAATGGCTGGGTCATCAGTATTAATTCAAGGACATGGAATAACCCAAGTTCCACTTGCCAAATGGCACCTTGATTACAGTTGTCACAGAAACTCTCTACGCTCTTGGGGAAAATAGTACCCTATGAATAGCCAACGAATTCCATGCGAAAATTCATGTAGAGAACGGAAATGAGTTCCTTTGCATTACCTCTAATGATTGCGAACAAAGACGCATCTTAGAGAAGTTTATGTGTCGCTCTAGTGGACTTTATGTCACTATTCGAGCTATTAAATCCAATAAAGTTATGAGAGAAGAATCTCTTGGACTTAGACACATATTGGCTTTGTCACGACAGGATAGGTCATCGTGGTCATGATATGATGATCCGTCTACAAAAAGACTTCACACGGACATCTTTTACTAAGCCTGTTCCTTAAGGAAATTAGGACTGAGACCGTCCTATGCAAAGGATATGACATTACTCATTCTGTTCTTACAAAGAATCCGTAGGGATTTTGTGGATTGATTCAACCAACTTGCGGACGTTTAAATATCTCATGATGTTGGTTGACACGCAAACACACTGGTCACGTGTTGTGCCATTGTCCACTTGTAATGCTGCTTATGCTACACTCCTAGCACATATCATACAACAACGGGCTCACTCCCCAAATCATCCTATTTAGTCAATTGGATTTGACTATGCTAGAGAGTTTACATCGAAGACTTTCGATGGTTATTGCATTGGGACTAATGTTGGACATTATATTCCCCTGAACACACCCAAATGGTCTCATGGAAACGACTACGATGGTAGTCTGAACATTGGTAATGCGCACCAATCTTCTTACATCCGCTTGGGGTGATGCAATATCGCATGCAGCTATGCTAATTCGTCTACGACCTAATGCCACTCAATGTACCTCTGCGTTACAGCTAGTGACTGGGTACACGTCTTTTGTACTTACGCACATTTGAGTGAGCCATTTTTGTGCCAATTGCGCCGCCACAGCGCTCTATGATGGGTCCTTACAGACGAATGGGCAACTACGTTGGATTTGAGACTTCCAACAATCGTCCGCCACTTAAATGCCCTTGCTAGGCGATCTCCTTACCGCTAGATTTGTGGATGTCACTTTGATGAGACAGTCTTCCCGTCGTTAGGGGGAGATAAGAACACGAATGTTCAACAGGAACGACAGGAATTGTCGTAGTCTGTCCCCACTATGTCTCATCTTGATCCCTATTAAAGTGACGAGATCACACAAATATGCTGCAAACATGCCTGCAAGGAAGGACGTCCCTACGAGAGGACGTAGCGCCACCCTACACGGAGGTAGGCATGGCGCCAACGCCAAAGAGAGCGGCACTCTGGCGTTATAGGCCATGGCCCCAGCTAGGATGCGTGGGAGGCACGTGGGTTCGAAGGATACTTTGGCACATTCCAATCCTTTGATCATCAAGACTCAAAATCCGTCTCATAAGTATCTTCCGGGTTATGGTTATCGTTGGGGGACGCCTCAACGTTAGAACCTATTCCTGAGAATATAGAGCTCTATGAAACTTACACTAGTGTACATGAGATGTGGGATAGAAACTCCATCATAATTGGTGATGTAGTTGCGTATTTTGTTGCGCATGAGTTTGTTAAGTCAGATGATATCGAACCACGCTCCGTTGATGAATGAATGCCAACGTAGAGAAATTTGGCCTAAATGGAAAGATGCGATCCAGGTTAAGATGGATTCTCTAACGAAGAGGAAGGTTTTCGAGCTAGAGATGCCAACACCTCCTAACATAAAACCTGTTGACTAATGGGTCTTCGTTAGAAAGCATAGTGAGAAAAAGAGATGGTAATCTCACCTTATGGCGCAAGGCTTCTCACAAAACGCCCTGGAATTGACTACGATGAGACATATTCTCTCGTAGTGGATGTCACTGCACTCCACTACCTTGTCAGTTTGGTAGTTTCCGAATAACTGAACATGCAGCTTACAAATGTGGTCACTACGTATCTCTATAGGGATCTAGATACGGAATATACATGAAGGTTCATGGTGAACTTCATTTACCCAAGTCAAGTGGCTCTAGACCATGGAGCGCGTTTACAAAGAGGTTGAAACGCTCACTAAAGTGACTACTTGATTGGGAAGGGATATGCCCACGCGTTTCTATGACAAGTTTTAGATTCTATCGCGGTTCATGTTGGACATGATCTTCATTAGAAGCCCTTAAAGAGTTAAGGGAAACCGCTGAACACTTGAAATCTGAGTTTGAGATGAAGGATTTTGGGAGAACACGATTATGGCTCGGTTTGGAACTTGAGCATCGTGTCGATAGATGCTTAGGCATTTTGACAAGGTCAAGCCTTCGAGCACCCCCATGATCGTCCGTAGTCTTGATCCTGAAAAGGATCATCTTCGTCGAAAGGATGATGACGAAGATGTGCTAGAGGCAAAAGTGTCTTACTTAGTACAATAGGCGCATTATTGTACTTATCTCAATGCAAAAGACCGGACATTTCATATGTTGTGAACTTGTTAGCTAGATATAGCTCTGCGCCAATGCGACGCCATTGGATTGGTGTAAAAGATATCTTTCGATACTTGAGATGTATGAATGATATGGGCTTGTTCTATCCCTACATAGAGATGATGGATTCGGACCCATCACACACCAGAAACGCCGCCAACGCTGGCCTGCGTTCTCTATCCCCATCCCAAAACGACATGTGTTTTGGAAGGTTTTGCTGATGTTGGGTATCTCTCTGACCCACACAATGGTCATTCCCAAACTGGTTAAGTGTTCACCATGGGAAAAGACCGTGATATCTTGGAGGTCTACAGAACAGACCGTAGTCGCTATATCTTCGAACAATGCAGAGATCATTGCTCTTCACGAAGTGGTTCGTGAATGCATATGGATTGGATCCATAATTACGCATGTTCGAACAATTGTGGTTTGAAGTCTACCACAGATGAGCCTACGAGCATTTAGGATAATGCTACTTGTTTTGAACAAATGAGGCAAGGCTACATCAATAGCGATAACACCAAGCATAATCAGCAACAACAGACACTCCTCGAGATCAAAGTGAACTAGGTTCGATCTGAGGACAGTGAGGCAGACTTGTTTACTAAGTCATTGCCCAATACCACGTTCGAGAAACATGTGGCAAGAATTGGCTTGCGGAAATTATCTGAACTCCCATGATCGTAGTCATCAGGGGGAGGTGCAGACATCAGGGGGAGATGTCTACATGTTCGTCTCGAATCGTGAAGGGTGTGTTGTGCTCTTTTCCCCTTCGACCGAGGTTATTTTTGTCCCACTGGGTTTTTGTTACTCGGCAAGGTTTTAACGAGGCAACGAGAGAAGCACCGCGTTTGGGCAACACAAGGGGGAGTGTTCAAGGAAAACCTAATTTGTGTTTAGCCCAAACTCTAGGTTACTTGACCTAGTGGTAATAGGATTTAATTAGAAGGATCTAGAATCCTAATCAATGTAGAATTACTTTCCTTGTATGATTGAGATTCTATGCATTGTAATCCTCTATATAAAGAGGCCCCTATTATCAATGAGAACACACAGAAAATTCCTCCCAAATTCAGTTTCTCTAAAACATTCTTCACTTTATTGGGGATATATCCTAAAATTCTTCGCTCGCTGGTCTACGATATTTGTGGAACATCTCCGATAAAGCGAAGAATTTTAGGATATATCCCCAATCAAGTGAAGAAATATATGTATTTATTTTTTTAATCATATTTTATAGATAAATCTTCACTTTATTGGGGATATATCCTAAAATTCTTCACTTTATAAACCTATTATATTTTACAGATATATCCTAAAATTCTTTGCTTTATCGGAGATATATCACAAATATCGTAGACCAGCGAGCGGCTTTTTGACCACCTATAGTTTTTTTTTTGTTTTTATAAACCTATTATAACTTGTGGTGTATAGGTTGAAGACAAAATTATAAATAAAAAATAATAATAATAAGCGAAGAAAAAGAAAAAAAATGTAAATGAAAAAAAAAACAGAAAAAAATGCAAAAAAAAAAATAGAAAAAAAAAACATTCTTTTTGTTTTTTTGTTTTTTTTTGTCTTGAAATGACCATTTTAGCCCTCAAAAGTCAGACTTAAAGGTCCAAATTGGACGGAATAGTAGAAATTGGACACGGCTGATGAATTTGGAGAGTACAAGGGTGTTACTGATTAAATTGAAACCCGAGGGACTAACATGATGACGACCACTAACCTCAGGGGGGTAAACTGAAATTAGTCATATTTCTATATGTAATGAACAAGTTATACAACATTAGTAGACACAGTGATATTACTTTCTAATAACAAAATCAAAATTGATAAATTTTGTTTTCAACATTGACAATACCCGCCCCTGAGATTTCACTCTGAAATCCTAGGTGGCCATATGGGGACCCCTTTCTGAGAAAATTCGACAGAACTTTTCCTAAAAATGGACAACCCAAACCTGTGAAAGGAAATAAAATCACACTTCTAGATATTTACTCACTTTGAACTTCTAGAGCCACCTAGCCTTGCTCCCCGAAAACAAACACTTCACCAACCAAATTATCGATAAACCCATAAGTATCCAACTGATAAATTAAAGGGCTAAATACAAATTACTACCCTGTTATTTAGGTCCAAAATCAATTCAGTCCTTGAACTTCTAATTTCATCAAAAACACCCCTGCACTTTCAATTTTGATCTAATAGGTCCAATTTGTTAGTTTTCTGACAATTGAGTTATTTATTTTGTTAATGTGGCTCATATATGACCTATGTTTTATGATGCAGTGTTGAGGTGGTCTGCATAGTCAATTTAGGAGTGAGTTCTACTATTAAAAATAAATAGTTTTTCAACAAATAATCAAACTATAACTTGAACCCATAACATAATATTAACGAATTGCACCTATTAGATCAAAACTGAAAGTGCAGAGGTGTTTTTGATGAAATTAGAAGTTCATGGACTGAATTAATTTTGAACATAAACCACAAGGTACTAACTAGTATTTAGCCCTAAATTAAAAGACCATAACCGAACATTCCAAATTTACAACCATCTCGGAATAATTCTAACTCGATCCAAACCCATAATTTACAAAAATTAATCTAAAACATCCCATGGTTATCAGAATAGTCTAAGGACATGGAAACCCCAAGAAATTTACCGAGCTTAATTGAGATCGTTCGACAATTATTTATATAATTTTTCAAAAATTTTCACAAGGTGAAGTCCGTGATTTAAGAGTTGATAATAAAGTATCGACACGATGAATCCGTAATAATTTGCGGGGAATTTTTCGGATACCCGAGTTATTTATCGGAATTTTCTGAATTTTTGGGATTTTAGAAAATTATTTAACGAAAATAGGAATTAGTGCGATGCGATCTTGGTTATCCATTCACCATTGTTTCATCGTAGCGTGCAAAATAAAAAGAT
Source organism: Rosa chinensis (assembly GCF_002994745.2). Taxonomy (NCBI): domain Eukaryota; kingdom Viridiplantae; phylum Streptophyta; class Magnoliopsida; order Rosales; family Rosaceae; genus Rosa; species Rosa chinensis. The sequence goes on along the minus strand of NC_037091.1, from coordinate 20,438,825 downwards.
GCAAATATATTGAGCTCTAATTAGATCGAACAACCCAGACCATTCAAGAAGGATCGAGGTTGAGACCCGCGTGCGCGACCCGGAAACCCGGAAAGAGGATCCAACCGGCGCCCCACCTTCCGGTCATCTCCCGGTGGCAGACCACCTACATTCAAACCCTCTCCTTAGCGCCGATGTTCTCTTGTGCGGTGGATTAACCAATCGGCGACGAACGGCGATGGTACGACGTCCAGAAGCCGCTGCAATTTCCGGCGATTATCCTTCAATTTCCGGCAATGATACAGCAGTGTACTGGTATCATTTGAATCCTCTCGTCATCACCGACCTTTCTGTGCTCTTAGATCGTTCATGCATTAGCTGTAGAGAGAGAATCGACATTCGGAAGCTTTGACAGCTTCGATGAGTTTTCCAGCGAAGCCGGCGACGGAGTGAGCTGCATGTGGTACGAAAATTTATCCCCTCCTTATGCTCTACATGATTATGTAATTGGTTTTCAAATTTGGTTGGGTTTTGATGAATTGGTTTGTGGGTTGGTTTTGAGTTCGACGCTGTCACCGATGCCGGCGACTTTTCCGGCTCTTCTTGGTCCGTTTCTGACTTGACCGCTTCCGTAGGCGAGGGCTAACCACAATTCGGGAAGCCTGTTGGGCCAAATTGATGATTTTGGGTAAGTCCTGTCGCTGTGGTGGTAGTATTGATCTTCCTAGATAATTCCCCGTTTTAGTTACACTGTGAATTGTGCTTTGATTGTTGATTTTGATTCAATTCCGGAAACATCAAGGTTATGTTGAGTTTTGGTGGAAATGACGCTATTGATGAAGTGTTGAGAAAGTGAAGGAAAAGGGGAGAAGTTCTTCTGCTGTCATGTTCTTCGTTAAGAACATTGGACTGCCAATTTGGACTCTGCTTTTGATTTAATCTGATATCAAGGTTAGTTGGGTTCAGTTCAAAGTTCTGAGCAGTGCCTTGTTTAGTTAGGTTATGGAATTTGTTGGTTTGTATGCTTACTGTGAAATTGTGTTATGATAATGATGAGTAGAGATCGATGTGATTTCATTCTTGGTTGGTGGCTATGACAATTGAACAGCATGTTACGATTAAGTTGGATTTGCAAGCTCGACGTTTTATCAATGTTGCCAAGGCAGCTTGTTATTGAATATTGTTCTTCTTGGTTGTGAAGTTGGACTTTTGACAATTGTTGTGAAGTGATAAGTAAAGAAAATGAACTAATATATTGGGTGACCTTAGTAAATTCGGATTAGCCCAATTATCGATCTTGTAAATGTTGGTCAAACTTGGTCAACTCCTGGTCAAACTAGGAAAAGTTGGTTTGACGATTTGTTAATCGTTGAGATTTCAATTATTTGTTCGATAAACTATTAATAATCAATATGTCGAAAATTAGGATTCAATTACTCAAGGAGCGGAAGGTTCATGATTCTCGGACAACGTTAAAGGTTAGAGTATCGGAATCCAGATAGGGGACTTAGGACTCACTCGGTTAGTTGTTTTCATTTATAGTTAAACGTTAATGCATATTTGAGTTGCATGACTTGGTTTATTAAATATATCATATGGTAACCATTTTTTTTTTTTTGATATATTATTGATGGCCTGAGAGTGAAAGGAACATAGCGATTCCCTGGGCTTTGATCCCCTAAACCTCTGGAGGGGCCGTATGGACGGAATCATATTCGACATCCCCTGAGGTGTGGCACTATTTCTAGGTAATATGGCGTAAGTGGAAACTCTCACTACACTTACCTAGTGATGACTTTATTTGAGGTAAGGCCATGTAGTTGGTCCATGAGATCGGCGATCAGGTACTATATATTCATTTGAGTTTCGTGGATTGGATTTTGAGTCTGAAAAATATTTTAAGTTTGTTGTTCTATAAATGAAATGATTTGAGTACGTTTTCATACTGGGTACCCAAAAATTATATTTTATGTGTCGGTTTTCAAACCTAGTCGGGTGAAGCCCCTATTGAGCACCGAGGATGAAAGCTCACCCCTACAACAGTGTGGATGCAGGTACTGTGCACTGGTAACGGGACTGGAGCAGAGGGAGCTGGGTGTGCAGATTTCAATAGTATATCTTAATGGAAATCAAGTTCCGAGTTCCAATCTTATTCTTGTTCCTTAAAGTTGTATTTTTGGAACTTGTCAAAATTTGTTTGTTGTAAGCTAAGTCCATTATTTCTCGATTGATTGCAACGTCAAGTCCTAGATGACCATTTGAATTTAAAGTCTTAGAAATGTTTTCACCTTAAAGAATTTAAAAGCTTCCGTTGTGTATTTTGTGAAAAGTTTATTTTAAACAAATTTGCCTAGAGAATTTGTAGATTGTAAATAGTATTTTTGGTTTATGTTTTGGAGACTCGCGGCACTGTAACATACTCAAGTTGGTGAGGTGCAATTCGGGGCATTATAGGATAATAGAATGCGATACACAAAGAAGGTTAGCAAGTATCCTACTGATGATAGATGGCAGCGGTGGTGTTAAGCCTCAACTCCTAAAGCCAAACAGCTACACTGCGAACTTGGCTGGCATTTGAAAACAAAGGGTCCAAGGGAAAAGCATATAAAAACGTTAGCGTGAGTGGGCAAGATAAACACTGTAGCACAAGAAATTAAAGAGTGATTTATGCTCTCCCACAATTTAATTTAATATAAATCTCGATGCATGCCAGTGGTTAGGAATGAAATTTAAAGAATAAAATTGACTAGCCCCACTAGTCCAAAATAACAAAGTATAAGCAGGGGAAGATGATGGCCATAAAAGTGAGCTTCCCAGGCTCGGGTGATTGCCTCCCAGGCTAAAGTACTCCCATACTCCCGTATATACCCTTATGCTACTAAGTGCGGCGAATAGGATACTGAGCTTTAGTGTTACCACCGCAAAGGCAGCAACCAGCGCCACAAAGGCTAACATGCTTCCGTGATCCTATTGCTTCACTACAAAAACGGACAACATGCTAGCATAATAAATAATCACCTAAAGGGAGCTCTTCTCATCTTGTACAAAATAACATTTGTAAACAACTAAACTATTTTCGGAAATTAAGTCTACTTTAAATTAATAATGGTTTCTAAACATTACTTCCATTAATTAACCCCCTTTAATCCTCCTCAGATTTAATCCAAACTTCACCACTAACATCATTTCATTAATTTACAGATTCTAGGACAGATTCGGGAGAAATCTGAAGGTTGGATTCTTGTAAATCGCTAACTGAAATTTCAAACTTCGAAAGTTCACAATCGATACCAAACTTCTACAATTTCCACCAAAACCACATTTACATGTTCTATGTTACGCTAAAATCAAGCATTCAACTTAACCCTACAAATTGTAGTCATTAGCAATATAGAGTAAGCAAGGATCGTTCGATGCCAGAGATTGAGGGTAACAAATTAATCACACAAAATAAAACAAATAACAAAACAAAACTAACTATCACACAAAACAATTGACAATACTAAGAAAAAGAAAAACGTCAAAGAGAGAAAAAGATAACAGGAAAAGAAGGGGATGGAAGGGTGCGTCGCAGTCCTAAGTTGAAACAGATTTGGGTTTTGAAGTTTCTATGAAAATAAAAGGAAAATAAGAAAGCGAAATCGATTTTATAGTTTGAAAAACAATATGGAGAAGACGTTAGAGACTCGGAAATCCACAACCAATTACTTTCAAATAATGTTAAATTAACCTAGTCTCAATTACTAAGGTGTGAACAAAAACCAACCAAGAAACAAGTTGAAGCAGATCATGTCTCTTATTATTGTTTCCCTAAGTACTTAGTCTATATGAACACAGAATAGCCAAGCCTATCAAACATGCAATCAAGGTATAGAACGCTATCCTATCAACAACACATATAGTGTCAACATATTTGAAGCATTAAGATCTCATGGAAACAATTACTTATAGAGTTGCAGTCTAGGTGGAACGCCTACCTAGCATGCTCTTCTAGTTGTTTAAAACATCAGCATTTGTCCAAAGTCTTGCTTACTTTTGGATTAGAAAACAATACGATTAGGTGAATTATTTTCTAAACCTAGCTCCAATTACAAGCATAAATCCTATGTTGGCCACCATAAAACAAACACATGCAAAGTTTTCAATCAATCAGAGATAAACAACCAATTCACACCAAAGATCAAGAAACTAGATTAAAACAAACATATGTTCTACATAATCGGGGCTTCAAAGCTCGCCCCTAACAAGAAGTAACTAGCCACATATCGTCTTTAATTCAACAGATAAAAACATAAGTATTTGATTACAAAAGAATAATAGGGAGAATATGAGAGCCACAAATTCACTTTTAGGCAGCCTTGGACACAAGCACTCCTTCAAGATGGGTCACGGCTAAGCTTGATGGAGGGTGGAAGATGGATTGAACGGTTTTTGCTCTTAGAGGACTTGGGAATTTCAAGTCTTTGTGTAATAGGGTTTGGGGTAGAAGATGGTGCTGTAGGGTGGTGATTTTTCACGTGTTCAGATGCTCTATATGTATGAGGAGCACAACCCAAGTTTCCATCTCCATTTCTGATTTAAAGACATTCTCTTGTTGTTTGAGGATTCCTTGGATTGGTGTACAATTTAATTGCCATAAAGCCTTAGTAATCTTCCCAAAATCTTGAGGAATCATTCTAGGACTCTCTTTGATATTTGCAGCATCAATAACCTTCCCAAAATCAGCCCATAGAAGATTTCCGCCAAACTGTCCTGTTTTGTCTGGGACTCAATTTCTCTCTCAAAAGCTTAATTCTTGGACAAGGAGCGCCTTCTTCTTGCTACGTTTCTGGATGGTTCTTGACTCCTACGTGTTCTATGGATATCATCCCTGCTAGAATGATCCATAACCTTCTGGAAAAACACCAAGTAAATCTCCGGAAAAGATCTCCAAAAGCTTCGTGAAAAGCTGACAGTTTCTGCCATATCGGGAAGCCTACTTTGAACTTGATTTCCTACTGCCTCGTTGACGGCTATGACCAATTCTTTTGCTCTTGTTGAAGTAAAACATCATCTCTTTAAGGATTACTGGTCCTTTCTGCAAAGGTTCAGCCAGGAGAATACGAGAATTGCTCCTCAAAACTGTTCCTGAAAAGCTAATTCTGAAACTCCAATTTTCTGATTTGCAGAAACTATTTTGCACAACGATTTCCGTGGACTCTTCTGACAATTTCTGGCCAAATGGTAAACTTAGTCCTTTGCATTAGTACTTCACGATCCATGGCTTCATTGCTCCCTTAAAGCTCTTATTTCTCTTAAACTGCTTCACGAACTACCTAAAAAGAAAACAAAGTCAAAACTGATTTTTTAAAGGAAATATCTAAGAAAAGTATAAAGGGTTGCACATTGTATTTGTCGCATTTTATGCTTCTATCAAATTCCCCCAGAGTTAGCTTTTGCTAGTCTTTTAGCAAAATCAAAACCAATAAAATAAAACAAGGACTCAAAAGACTCAAACAAGCTATGCCTTTAACATTGTTGCCTCAGAAATCTCTTACTTTCATAGCATCAAGATTAGCATGCAACCAAGAATCAATCATGAGTAATTCAAGAGTTAATTAAAACACATATTCCACATATAAACATGTAAGACACGGATGTGACACAGGTGATGGGTGGGCATGTATCCAACAAGTATGATTCAAACCTTGCACGTTCACCACTCTTTCTTCTCTCAGATCAAGGCTAATGCTTAAAAGCTTTTCACTCTAATATATATGAGAGATGATAAAATTTTTGACAAACAAAAATTTCACATATATAAAGAAAGAAAGGCTATGTCAAAATATATGTAATAATTTTTTCTTCAATCTCATGAAGGATACAACCACTTGCCAAACGGACTGAACCATATGCTTAACTCTTGTTACCAATCTCCACAGATCAAAGGCTGCCAATCTTAAGGATCAAAGAGGTCTCAATTAGGATTGTAATGGGGCTAAGGTTTAGGGGTTTAAAGAAACAAAAGGGTAAGGAAAAATCACTAAGTCTTCTAAAAACCTAGCGGAGCCTTCATTGAAGCATTGAAACGTCTTCTTTTAGTCACCAAGGCATCTTGCAATGTTGAACTTCTTGTCTGTCTTTATTGAGGGCTAGATGTCATTGTGTTGGGCCCTTACTTCATTCTAACCTTCATTTGAACACTTGTGGAATATGACAAAGACCAAATTAATCGTACTTAGGCCTTCGCTTCAAAACAAACTCCTTGTCCATAATGGGGGGACTAAAATCCACAAATACTTACACTTTTTTTTTCTTTTGCTTTTTTCAGCATACATTTTTTCGTGGACAAGTCTTTCCCCCACAGTTATTCTTTCTCATCATCTTCATCATCCTTGACGCCATCTTGATCTTGTATGTCTCAAAATTAAAACTCCACTAAATCTTTAGAACAAGGGTAGGGATATAACTATACTAAGGTTCAAGGGTTAGGAATATTGAGTGTGACGAAAGAAAAGGTTCAAATGTAGGCTCAAAGGGGTTGAACTAAGGGGTGTACATCTTGTGAACACAATGGGGACACATGCTATTTTTGGCTTTGGTGGAAGTTTCGAGATGCCTTTATCCTTTCCAAAATCAAGGACATGTATTGATAAAAATTTTGACTAGGACAAGAGCATGTTCTAGTAATATCTAGAGTTCGTTAACTAATCTGTGGCAAGCAGTCAATCAAAGAGAAAGATAATGAGATCACTAAGCATCACCAAGGAAATAAAAACAGAATTTTTAATAAACACTCACAAAAGATAGCAAATAGGCTCAAATTCTCAAAAAGGTTATTATGAATCAAAACTCATCATCAACATGCTCAATATTATGTACAAACGTCAATGAAAAGACACATCTACTACATAATCATATGCTTTATATATATTGTAATTAACCAAAGAATTATTTTAACATCATCTGAATATTGTGATCATCTTTTTTCTATAGGACTAAATACTGTTTAGTCCTTGAGCTTTTGACCAAAAAACACTTCAGTCCCTGGCCTTTTAATTTCACACATTTAGTCCTTGTACTTCAAAATTTCGGACCAATAAGTCCTTTCTGTTAGTTTCCGTCCAAAAACTCTGTTAAATAGTTGACGTGGCAATTCTTTCGCGTCAAAAAGTCTATTATGCCCTCACTTTATTTATTTACTTTGTTTTTATTTATTTTCTGTTCATCTCTTCTTCTTCCCCATCTCTCTCCTCCTTCTGCTTATCCCTCCTCTCTCAACTGATCACCCCCAAACTCTATTTACTGTTGCTTCTTCGATTTCGCCGCCATGAGGCCGCCTCCCCCATACACTACTCATTCTCCGACTTCGCCATTCGCTACTCGTTCTCTGATCCCTTGGACCACCAAATACTCGGCCACAACGAGGCCGTCTCTGCCTCGTCTCCGCCTCAACACCCAGATCAAGACCCATATTGATCTTCTCCAGTGTTCTCCATGACTTTTGGGCAATCCAAAGTGGACAATTTCTCCGCCTCGCCTCCCTTCTTGACACTCAGATTGAGACCCACATTGTCTTCTCCCTGGCATCTGTCTCGTCCCCACCATCCAGCTGGGATTTGCTTTCTCGTCTTGCCGGTTGCATCTATGGCAGCATCTGTACCTTCATTCTCAACGAGAACCGGGAAATTGCTCTTCTTTGCTTGATTCTTACTTGGCAGCAGAGCTTCAAGGCCAAGACCATGTACGCCAATCTCTCCCATGTGTGTTCGATTTGAATGGTCAAGTTTTGGTCTTGGTAAGAAGTTTGGTTTTTTTTTTATTTTTTTTTATCAATTTTGGAATTAGATTTTTTGTTTGTTGATTTTGGAAGTTTAATTTGAAGGTTTTGTGATGGCTATTGGAGAAGTGGGGAATTAAGGTTTTGGGCGACGGAACAGTGGCGTTGGTGATGGCGGTGGGGATTGGGGCGTGGAGCTGTTTGACCTAGGATTGAGATTTGATGGTACTGGGTTTTTTGAAGAAGGTTTTGAGCAGGGTTTGGATGGAGCTCATGGATTATTGATGGAATCATTTTGGTTTTCTTTTCTTTTTGTCTAATCGATCTGGGTTTGGGAGAAGAATTGTTGCAGCTTTTCTTTTTCTTTTTTATTTGGATTTGGTTCAAGAACATGTAAAATTTTTGGGTTTTGATGGTTGGGAGGTGGTTGTTCGGAGAGAGACAAGAGGTAGAGGGTTTTGGAGAGAGGGTAAGCAGAAACTAAAAAATAGAGAAAGAGAAAGTGAGGGCATAATTGACTTTTTGACAGGGCATAATTGACTTTTTGACGCGGAAGAATTGCCACGTCAACGATTTAATAGAGTTTTTGGACGGAAACTAACGGAAATGACCTATTGATCTGAAATTTTGAAGTACAAGGACTAAACGTGTGAAGTTAAAAGGTAAAGGAACTAAAGTGTTTTTTGGTCAAAAGTTCAAGAACTAAACAGTATTTAGTCATTTTCTATAATTTCAGAGATTAAGTCCATCCTACACAATAGAAAGGCAACCTAAAACTCGAAAAACAAAATGAATTGAAAAATGAAACCTAAATACTCCAAAAGAAAGAAAGGACTAATTTCTGCTTACTACCCTATACTTTTAAGGGTTCATTAGTTCAGTTCCTACACTTCTAATTTAATCATAAAAGTCCTTGCACTCTCCAATTTCATCAAATCGATCCAATTTTTCACCACTTCGTCAATTTTTGGGGAAAATTTCCGAACACTGATGGGTCGACGGGCTGCCTAGCGATTGGTAGTTTGGAAATTTTCCCTGTGAGAAGGTCCCAAGTAAGCATTTTTACAGCGAAAATTGACGAAATAGTGACAGATTGGATCGATTTGATGAAATTGGAGAGTGCAAGGACTTTTCTGATTAAATCAGAAGTGCAGGGACTGAACTAATGAACCTTTGAAAGTATAAGGTAGTAAGCAGAATTTAATCCTTTTATTTTTTTAATTATTTTTTTTTTTTGAGAATTCCCTTCCCCCACACTTGAATCATACATTGCCCTCAATGTATGGAAATGTAAATCAAACAAGGCATAATACAAGTGTAAAGAAAGGAAATAAAAAGATTATAGGAAGAAAAGTGAGAAAGTGTATAGAAAATCTCCTCATTGTAGACCTCTCATGCTCACGACCTTTGGAGATGACAACAAAGAATCCAACCTCAAGACCATAAGGTCTTGACTTCCTAACGTAAGCTCCCTACTAAGTTGACTCCAAAGAAGAAGTAATTGAGGGCAAAAATGGAAGAAATCATCTTTTTGCATCTTTTGTAAGCACAAATTTGTGCCATCAGCCCATGTTCTAGACCCCATAGCTTGTTGATGCAGCGTCAGATGAATGAGTACCACTTCGAGGTGAAATTTTACGTTGTTAGCTTTCTGTGCATATGTGGAACACCTCTAATCTCCAAGTGGTTTGAAAGTTATAGCCTTGCGAATTTAGAGAAAAAGCAGGAAATTGCACAGAAAGTATGATAGAATGACCTTTACCCATTTAAACCTTTATACCGGGAGGATCCCTGATCCAATGGATTATATTTTTGGCCTGAATGTGGTACACATCTAGAGCTTCAATTACTATAAAGAACTCCTCATTTGGACCACGGGAAACATTCCCTGTTTTGCCTTTTATGTGACACAAGTGCACAGTTTTCTATTTCCCTGGGCTGACCTTGCTGCAATCAAATTGGAACTGTCGGCGCATAACAATATCAATTTTGGATCTGTTCACACTTTTAGAAAATAGACTCATAGAGCTGTCTATCTATGTAAGATACGCCTCCTAACTCCAAGGGAGCTGAAAATTGCAGCCAGTCAAAGTAGACTGATCTGCACGGCTGGACTCTGCACAAACACAAAACACATCAAAAGGAACTAAATATAAAACAAATAAAGCAAAGAAGACATCCTTTGGGTTGCCTCCCAGAAGCGCTTGCCTTTAACATCTTTCAGCTAGATGGAGGTTATGCTTTTAGTCCATGGAAGGTGGTACATCATGGAGGTCCTCTTCCTCCATGTTGCTCTCCTTAAAGGCTTCGTAATATGGCTTCAAGTGATGGCTATTCACCTTAAATTCAAGCGATGGCCTTCAACGAATGTTTTGCCATGAATCATCTAGTCATGAAAGGCCTTGGTTCTCTCTTTATAAATCCTTGAGCTCTCGTATGCATCATTACGTATTTCTTCCAACTCATTCACTTGAAGCTTCCTTTGAAGTTCAGCTTCATCGACGTCCATGTTAAAGCTCTTCACAGCCCACCAAGCTCGATGTTCCAATTCCACAGGAAGGTGGCAAGCTTTCTTGTACACCAACCTAAAGGGACTCATTCCTATTGGTGTCTTATACACTATCCAGAAAGCCCACAAGGCGTCATCTAGCCTTTGACTCCAATCCTTGCAATTAGGACAGACAATTTTCTCCAAAATCTTCTTGATCTTGCGATTTGACACCTCTGCTTGTCCACTAATGTGTGGGTTATATGATGTTGACACCTTGTGTGTTACATTGTACTTTCTAAGCAAGGCTTCAATCGATCTGTTGCAGAAGTGTGATCCTCCATCACTTATGATTGCCCTAGGCATTTCGAACCTAGAAAAAAATATTAGATTGAAGAAAATTTGCAACAACTTTGGAATCATTAGTCCAGGTGGCTTTTGCTTCCGCCCATTTGAGACAAAATCCACAGCAAGAGGAATATAAAGAAAACCTTGAGATGAAGGAAAAGGTCCTATAAAATCTATACCCCAAACATCAAAGATTTCAACAACCAGAACATTAGTTAAAGGCATTTGATTTTTAGGTCCTATGTTTTTGGTTCTTTTGCATCTATCACATGTCAAACAAAAAGCTTAAGCATCCTTAAATAAACGAGGCCAATAAAACCAGATTCCAACACCTTAAGAGCAGTTTTCTTAGAACCAAATTGACCCCCACAATTTTCAGAATGGCAAAACTTCAAGATATGATTATACTCACTTTCAGGCACACAACGTCTAATTATACCATCCACACAAAATTTCCACAAATAAGGGTCATCCCAAACATATTGCCTAGCATTCATTTTAAGTTTTGCATGCATAGAACTTGACAACGTGTTTGGTATTTCTTTAGTTACTAAGAATTTACTATGTCAGCATACCAAGATTCACTTACCTCAATTCCGAAGAGTTGTTCACCTGGAACAATTTCCACAAGAGGTATGGCTTCCTCACCATGTACAAGGCGGCTCAAGTGGTCTATAACTACGCTCTTGCTCCCCTTTTTGTCCTTAATTTCGACATCAAACTCTTGTAGAAAAAGAATCCATCGAATTAGCCTCGGTTTTTCCTCCTTCTTTGAGAGTAAATACTTCAACGCTGCATGATCAGTACAAATAATAACTTTAGTTTGAAGTAAATAAGATCTAAATTTTTCCAAAGCAAAAACAATAGCTAATAACGAATAATTCAATTGAGCATCATTCAAAGTTCGAGACGTGTAGCAGATGGCATATGGCTTTTTCTATTTTTTTTGACCAAGAACTGTTCCTACTGCATAATCTGAAGCATTACACATGAGCTCAAAGGGTAAGGACCAATCCAGAGGAAGCATGATAGGAGCAGAGGTCAGAAGCTCCTTTAATTTCTCAAACGCCATTTGGCATTCATCAGCCCATTCAAACATCACTCTTTTTGTAAAAGTAGACATAGGGGTCTTGCAATTTTGGAGAAGTCCTTGATAAAGCATCTGTAAAATCCTGCTTGTCCAAGAAAAGAACGAACCTCTCTCACAGAAGTGGGAGAGGGTAAGTAGCGAACAAGATCAACTTTAGCTTTATCTACCTGTATTCCCCTAGGTGAAACAATATGCCCTAGAACAATACTTTGATTGACCATGAAGTGACATTTTTCCCAATTCAAAACAAGGTTAGTTTCAATGGAACATTTCAAGATTAATTCTAGGTTTGCGAAACAATTTTCGAAGCTATCACCAAAACCACTAAAATCATCCCTGAAAACTTCAATTATTTTCTCATTATAATTAGAAAAAATACTAAACATGCATGCATCTTTGAAATGTACTAGGGCATTGCAAAGTCCAAGTGGCATTCGGCGGTAAGTAAAGGTGCCAAAAGGACAAGTGAAAGTTGTTTTCTCTTGATCCTCTTGAGCTATGAATATTTAATTATAACCTGAATAACCATCAAGGAAACAATAAAAAGAATGACCAGCTAACCTCTCAAGCATTTGACCGATGAAGGGCAAAGGAAAGTGATCTTTCCTGGTGGTGGCGTTGAGCTTCCTGTAATCAATGCAGACTCTATGGCCAGTCACGGTTCTTTGGGGCACAAGTTCATTCTCTTCATTCTTCACAACTATTATTTCGGACTTCTTTGACATAACTTGAACTGATGAGACCCATTTACTGTCTAAAATAGGGTATATGGCACCATAGTCTAGCAATTTGATGGCTTCCTTTTTCACAACTTCCATCATTGGAGGGTTGAGACGACATTGAGCCTCTCTAGTTGGTTTGGCCCCTCCTCAAGAAGAATTCAATGCACACAAGTAGTGGGGCTTATTCCCTTGATGTCAGCTAATGTCCATCCAATTGCAGTCTTGTGTTTCTTGAGCATTTTCACAAGCTCTTCTTCTTGAGATGGCGTCAACTTGGATGACACTACGACAAGCAATGTTTTGTCATCTCCCAATTACACATACTTCAAATGATCCGATAACAGTTTAAGCTCAAGTGCAGGGGCTTGAATCACTGAAGGAAGAGGTTTATTAGTAGATAACTGAATTGACAAAGGAAGAGGATCTCACTACTACAAATATAGGCTATGGGGACTCTCAATAAGGACGCACAATTTATTTAGTGTCCTTACATGTTATTAAGGACATCCTTCATTCCGGTGAAAGTCTAAGTGAAATAAAGGATACCAACAAGGACACCTATAATCCAAAAAAATAGTTCTTTTTTGATAAAGTTCAAGAATTCGTTTTGACTCCTAAATTTTCATATTCTTGTTGTGAATTTGGCTCATTGATATGCCTAAGTTGATTAGGATTCAAGGCAAAACCAAATGGGTAAATGAAGATTAGTGTGCACAGGAATTCTTCTAGCATCCTAATGGGTTTTGGAATAGGAAGAGTTATTCCAATTGATTTAGTCCTAGAAAGTAAGTTCTATTCTAGTTAGGAATAGGAAAGCTTGCTCTCTTTCCTTGTTCTAATAGTTTTAGGAATCCTAGTGTGACATGTTTGTAACGAGCACCTATAATCTATAAATACGGTTGCAGGAAGGTCACATAATGTGTCCTTAGATCAGAGAAGCGATCAAAGAGAGATCTCAGAGAGTTCTCAGTTAACATACAAACACAGGGGCAGGGAGAGCCAAGGGTGATAGAGAGATCTAGCAAAGGGGTTGGGGATTGGCATAGGGATTTCAATAAGTACTTGTAATCAAGTTGTTATTCTCCATAGTGCTAGTGATTCTCAAGAAAGATCACACAGAGGACGTAGGTAAAGTTTTTGTTGAACCTCTATAAAATTCTGTGGTTTTTTGCTGTAATATTTTGCATCATCATCCTATTGCTGTTTGCAGTCATTAGTCTAAAAAGAGAAACAAGGTTCTAGGTAAAAGTTGCATATTTACTACAAAGTGGTATCAGAGCTTAAGCTCAAGGTGTTTTTGAGATGGCAGATGACAAGGCAGACGCAGGCAGCAATGTGATGTCCATTATGTTGAATGGGAAGGATAACTTCACATTATGGCAGAGGAAGATGAAAAGTGTTCTGATTCTACAAGGTCTATACGAGGCTATTCTCGGGATAGAGAATATGGCAGCTGATATGGCAAACAAGGTTTGGCAGAAGATGGACAAGAAGGCAAAGAGCTTTATAGAGCTACATCTTGCTGATCATGTATTGGTTCATGTATTGGCTAGTGTCAATGAGAATATGAACAGCAAGGAGACCTGGATTATCTCGAGAAGGTTTACGCGGGTAAGGTTCATATTAGTGAGAATATGGACAGCAGTAAGACATTGGACAATGTCAAATAGGTTGACGCAGATAAACTCTTCTTGAAAGACGAACTCTATAGTCTTCGAATGGAAGAAGGTGGGGATCTGCAGGATCATCTGAATAAATTTCAGATTTGTGTTGCCAATTTATCAAAGGTGGATGTGAGATATAATGATGAGGAGAAAGCACTTATGCTGCTAAGATCTTTACTAGCTTCCTTCGAGCAATTCATCACCAAACTCGTTTCCGGTAAGGATTCTCTCAAGTACAATGAGATTACCGAAGCTATTCAATCTTATTCTAAGATAAGTAGGGAGACTGAAAGCTCTCAAGAAGGAGGCCTTCATGTCAAGAGCAAGGAGACAGGTCAGTTGACAAGTGTGAGGGCGAGTTTGTGCTTTGGATTTCTAGCAGCGATAGCCCTCTTGATAGAGCGAAGACCAGGCCCAAAATCGATCGAAGGTGTGACCCAGGAACAATTTTGTTGTGACTAGCTGGATGGTAGCAGTAGCTATTTGGCTTGACGATAACGGCAGCGATTTGGCTTGATGATAACAGCAGCTACTTGGCCTGACGATAACAGTAGCTACTTGGCCTGATGATAACAGCAGCTACTTGGCAACGAATTAGACTTGAGTTCATAAGAGCAGGGCTTATATGCAGGAAAGGTGTGGGAGCTAGATGCATGAGAGTTTAGCAGAGAGAGAGAGTTCCGGCAACAACATGGTTCTGGGTTTTGGGTTAAGGTTGGTTGGGAAGAACAGGGGTTTAGAGACAAAGCTTGGTCTCTTGCTTGTTGCTTCTGGGCTGTTGTGGCTTCCTTTCCTACGGCAATGAACTCGCCTTTTATAGCGGTGATGGACGGGGAGGATTTGTGCCAAGAACCAGAGGCTTTGAAGGGGCATTCTCAGTTTTGGTGGGATCATTCTAAAACTCTCAGCATTTGTTTTCCCCATGAAACCAGAAGAGTGAGAGCTTGCTTTGGCTATGTGGGTAAAGACCAGTGGCATAGATATAGGACGGTGATGGGGATCCCAGATTTTGTGCTGCTGTGATTTTTGAGAGATCACAATCCCTTGATTTGTGCTATTGTAAATTGTGATCACAAATACCTAAGGATTATTGGAAATTGAGGCAGGATTTGAGAGGATGAGAGTTAGGAAGCTTTTGTATAGACTTGGGATTCTTACCAGAAAAGGATGGAGTAGTAATCCCAGCAACAACTTGATGGAACAACGTTCCTGATTTGGGGAAGACGACTCCAACGTCTTTTTGGGCTACGGGTTCTAGTGTAGTGGACCTTGGGTAGGGGATGACTCTAGTGGGCTCTAAGTCTTGTTTGGGCTTGCTTTCATCTCTCTACTAGCCCATGTTAATATATTGGCCCTCGAAGCATGAATTTTGGTTCCCAAGTCCAAAATTACCGACGGGCCTTATCATAACAATGGGCCTCGCACGATCCGTTACCTTCCACACCACATCTTGCTGTATAAGCCCCAAATGTAGCTTGGGTCTACGTGTATCACATGGTAAATAAGCGTGTTGGCTCATTTGAAAATGCATGTCAATCGTTTGAGAATTTGGGCTTCTCGTATCGCTTGCTAAATAGAGAGCTTCCTTTTGACGTGAAATGGGCTTGCTTGAAGGCCCAATTAGGTTACGAGGTTGATGACTTCCCCTCTTTGCTTATGACTCATAGAATTTGAACTCGTGGAAATTTGGGTGTCAACATTAGCCCCCTTGATTATGTAGGTCGTGTGACCATGTTACGGGCTACATAATCAAAGAATCCAGAGACTTACCGCGTGATTATACATAACCGCTCTCTCTCTCTCTTTTTTTTTTCTTCTTTTTTTTTTTTTTTTTTTGAGTTGCTTTATCCTGGGCATCTTACTGATATACGACCCATGATTTATCAAGCTTCCCACGTGACAACAGATTCTCGTCATCATTGGACTCCTAGTTAGAAGAGAGGAGTCCCACTTTTCAATTAGTTTTCTTCTAGGAAAACGGCATTGGCGTGCAAAGTCCTTTTCTTTTCTCTTTTTCTTCTAATTCCATATTTTGATTTGCTCGAGACATCTTTCTTCTCAAGTGTCAGACTCTCGTTCTGAGGTGAGAAGTCAAATTTCTTTGGCTTGAAAGTCCCCATTCTCACGCTTTTACATCGGGCTAGTTGCAGAGCCGATTCGCGACTTCTTCCGTTCTTGGTAGGCTTGTTGGATTGCTTCCTCTTTTGCTTGGGGTAATCATCTTCGTCCTTTTTTTTTTGGATTAAGTATCTGCTGTAATTGATTATCGCTTTAG